>NC_074665.1:81160352-81172852 GCF_029448725.1 Salvelinus fontinalis
TATTGTTTATTTCACTTTTGTTTGTTATCTATTTCACTTGCTTTGGCAATGCAAACATATGTATCCCATGCCAATACAACCCTTAAATTGAATTGAAATTGAATTGAGAGAGAGAGAGAGGGAGAGAGAGAGAGAGAGAGAGAGAAGAAGAGGCAGAGAGAGGGAGATAGAGAAATAGAGGGAAAGAGGAGAGAGTAGATTTTGAATTGAATTGAGAGAGAGACAGATAGAAAGAGAGAAAGAGAGAGAGAAAGAGAGAGGGAAACAGAGATAGAGAGAGAGGGAAGAAAGAGGCAGAGAGAGAGGGCGGTAGGAGGAAAGAGAAATAGAGATTTAAGTCTTCTGGCCTTACCACAGTAGGGGGTGGTGTGTATGTGTGTGCGTGTGCGTGTGCGTGTGCGTGTGCGTGTGCGTGTGCGTGTGTGTATGTGTGTGTGTGTGTAACCAGCCAGCACCAGAGTCCACCTGACACACACACACACTGAACAACAGCAAGGCATCAAAGCCACCGATGGGACTTTAGTAGTGTGACAAGCCAGTGCTTTCGGGCGGGAGGTTAGGGGCTGGATGTGCGGGATGTGCGATGCGGGGATGTGTTGGCCTGCTCTTGTATTAACCTCAATGCCTGTTGTCAAGTCTCAACACAGCCAAATACATTTATCCTAGTCACACACCACTGCTCGTCTTTGCAAGGTGAACTACGCCTCGACACAAGACCCTCAAACAGACAAACAATACCCCGACCGAGAGTGAGCTGAGTAGGGACTAGGAAGCGGACATATTGCACCACAGAGAGAAGGGAACTTAATTAAACATAAATGTCAAGCCAGGCAAGGGTTTCATTCTCTTTGTACTTATGAATACACCAGCGCTGCAATGGTTGTCGTTGCCAGTTCCTGATGGTGCCCACACCAGACCGTTGGTTGTTGTTGCCAGTTCCTGATGGTGCCCACACCAGACCGTTGGTTGTCATTGCCAGTTCCTGATGGTGCCCACACCAGACCGTTGGTTGTTGTTGCCAGTTCCTGACGGTGCCCACACCAGACCGTTGGTTGTCGTTGCCAGTTCCTGACGGTGCCCACACCAGACTGTTGGTTGTCGTTGCCAGTTCCTGATGGTGCCCACACCAGACCGTTGGTTGTCGTTGCCAGTTCCTGATGGTGCCCACACCAGACTGTTGGTTGTCGTTGCCAGTTCCTGATGGTGCCCACACCAGACTGTTGGTTGTCGTTGCCAGTTCCTGATGATGCCCACACCAGACTGTTGGTTGTCGTTGCCAGTTCCTGATGGTGCCCACACCAGACCGTTGGTTGTCGTTGCCAGTTCCTGATGGTGCCCACACCAGACCGTTGGTTGTCGTTGCCAGTTCCTGATGGTGCCCACACCAGACCGTTGGTTGTTGTTGCCAGTTCCTGACGGTGCCCACACCAGACCGTTGGTTGTTGTTGCCAGTTCCTGACGGTGCCCACACCAGACCGTTGGTTGTTGTTGCCAGTTCCTGACGGTGCCCACACCAGACCGTTGGTTGTTGTTGCCAGTTCCTGATGGTGCCCACACCAGACCGTTGGTTGTTGTTGCCAGTTCCTGACGGTGCCCACACCAGACCGTTGGTTGTTGTTGCCAGTTCCTGACGGTGCCCACACCAGACCGTTGGTTGTTGTTGCCAGTTCCTGACGGTGCCCACACAAGACCGTTGGTTGTCGTTGCCAGTTCCTGATGGTGCCCACACCAGACCGTTGGTTGTCGTTGCCAGTTCCTGATGGTGCCCACACCAGACCGTTGGTTGTCATTGCCAGTTCCTGATGGTGCCCACACCAGACCGTTGGTTGTCGTTGCCAGTTCCTGATGGTGCCCACACCAGACCGTTGGTTGTTGTTGCCAGTTCCTGATGGTGCCCAAACCATACCGTTGGTTGTCGTTGCCAGTTCCTGATGGTGCCCACACCAGACCGTTGGTTGTTGTTGCCAGTTCCTGATGGTGCCCACACCAGACCGTTGGTTGTTGTTGCCAGTTCCTGATGGTGCCCACACCAGACTGTTGGTTGTCATTGCCAGTTCCTGATGGTGCCCACACCAGACCGTTGGTTGTTGTTGCCAGTTCCTGATGGTGCCCACACCAGACCGTTGGTTGTCGTTGCCAGTTCCTGACGGTGCCCACACCAGACTGTTGGTTGTCGTTGCCAGTTCCTGATGGTGCCCACACCAGACCGTTGGTTGTTGTTGCCAGTTCCTGATGGTGCCCACACCAGACCGTTTATTGTCGTTGCCAGTTCCTGATGGTGCCCACACCAGACCGTTGGTTGTCGTTGCCAGTTCCTGATGGTGCCCACACCAGACCGTTGGTTGTTGTTGCCAGTTCCTGATGGTGCCCACATCAGACCGTTGGTTGTTGTTGCCAGTTCCTGATGGTGCCCACACCAGACCGTTGGTTGTCATTGCCAGTTCCTGATTGCGCCCACACCAGACCGTTGGTTGTAGTTGCCAGTTCCTGATGGTGCCCACACCAGACCGTTGGTTGTAGTTGCCAGTTCCTGATGGGGCCCACACCAGACCGTTGGTTGTAGTTGCCAGTTCCTGATGGTGCCCACACCAGACCGTTGGTTGTTGTTGCCAGTTCCTGATGGTGCCCACACCAGACCGTTGGTTGTCATTGCCAGTTCCTGATGGTGCCCACACCAGACCGTTGGTTGTTGTTAACAGTTCCTGATGGTGCCCACACCAGACCGTTGGTTGTCGTTGCCAGTTCCTGATGGTGCCCACACCAGACCGTTGGTTGTCGTTGCCAGTTCCTGACGGTGCCCACACCAGACTGTTGGTTGTCGTTGCCAGTTCCTGATGGTGCCCACACCAGACCGTTGGTTGTTGTTGCCAATTCCTGATGGTGCCCACACCAGACCGTTGGTTGTCGTTGCCAGTTCCTGATGGTGCCCACACCAGACCGTTGGTTGTTGTTGCCAGTTCCTGATGGTGCCCACACCAGACCATTGGTTGTCGTTGCCAGTTCCTGATGGTGCCCACACCAGACGGTTGGTTGTTGTTGCCAGTTCCTGATGGTGCCCACACCAGACCGTTGGTTGTTGTTGCCAGTTCCTGATGGTGCCCACACCAGACCGTTGGTTGTTGTTGCCAGTTCCTGATGGTGCCCACACCAGACCGTTGGTTGTTGTTGCCTTTCGGTTACTAGTCCAACGCTCTAACCACTAGTCTACCTTCCGCCCCACATTACCAAAGGAAGCGAAATAGATAATAAACAAAAGTGAAATAATCAATCAAAAATTAACAGTAAACATTACACTCGCAAGTTTCTAAAGAGGAGAAACATGTCAAATGTCATTATGTCTATATACATTGTTGTAATGATTTGCAAATGGTTAAAGTACAAAAGGGAAAATAAATAAGCATCAATTTGGGTTGTATTTTCAATGGTGTTTGTTCTTCACTGGTTGCCCTTGTCCTGTTGCAACAGGTCACAAATATTAATGCTGTGATGGCACACTGGGATATTTCACCCAGTAGATATGGGAGCTTATCAAAATTGGGTTTGTTTTCAAATTATTTGTGGGTCTGTGTAATCTGACAGAAATATGTGTCTATAATATGGTCATACATTTGGCTGGAGGTTAGGAAGAGCAGCTTAGTTTCCACCTCATTTTGTGGGCAGTGTGCACATAGCCTGTCATCTCTTGAGAGCCAGGTCTGCCTACTGCAGCCTCTCTCAATAGCAAGGCCATGCTCACTGAGTTTGTACATAGTCAAAGCCTTCCTTAATGTTAGGTCAGTCACAGTGGTCAGGTATTCTGCCGCTATGTACTCTCCTTTTAGGAACAAATAGCATTCCGTTTTGATCTGTTTTTTGGTAAATTATTTCCACTTCGTCAAGTATTTATCTTTTTGGTTTTCTCATGATTTAGTTGGGTCTAATTGTGTTAAATAAAGGTTAAATAAATACAATTTTAAATGTATCACACCCCTCTCTCTCTCTATACCCTTTATCATACCTCTCTCTCTTCCTCATTCTCTCCCTCTCTTATCATCCTCTTCCTCAACTAAATGACGCCAGATGGTTGTTCTGTTATTTCCCTCCCTCCTTCCCAGCCATCCCTCTCTCCATCACCTCTTCAAATGCCCAACAGGAACAGTGTCAGACATTAAGCTGCTCAGACAAGAAATTGCTGCGTTAAAGTGTCACTTTAGGAAAACAAGGAAGCAACAGAAGTCAGATTTTTTTGTTGATTAGACATTTGACTCCTTCCCCCAAAATCCTGTTTTATGAGATGCCAGCCCACGAGGCGAGGAGGTACTTGAGTTGGAAATCAACGAAACAAAAGATAATAAATATTCTCATTAGGAAGACCAGATTTTGGTCACTCAGTCTCAACACACGTACCTCAGCACTGTCCAGAAGAGTGTATTCATTTTCTGTGATTTAATTTGCGGTTGTTATTTCCCGACTATCAAGCAAGGTCTCTTTTGCCCATCGGTGTGTGTCTTTAATGGGTAGCTATGAATCATGCATGTGCAAGAAGACAAAGGGATTGAGAGCGAAACTAGGAGGGAAGAAAGGGAGGGAAGAGATCTGTAGAGGTAACATAAACGGCAGAGGTGTGTGTGTGATAAAAAAGAAGTCACTTGAATGTTGGATATGTTTCCCTGAATATTTATGCTGCAGTGCTAGCAGGAACTTCTGCTGGCTGACAAGGTTGGCTGGCTTACCTAGGCGTGATCAGATGTGCAGTTCCTACTGGGGATGAGGAAGGCTTGTTTGTTGAGAGTAGCACCGGGTACTACCGCTGAAATATGCAAGGGCCGAGAAAAGGAGAACACACTCACACACACACACATGGGCGTTACACTTTGTTTACTTACAGTAGTGTACCTACTCTGTGAGACTCGGGGAAGAATGGGGTATGATATCACTATTCTAGTGTTTATTTTGGTCTGCGTTGCCTTTAGCCTCGAGACGTATTCCCTTAGAGGAAGACCGTGGTTGGTTGAGCTTTATTTTATCCAATGATTCAGTCCACAAATGCCCCAAAGCAGAACTTACTGTTCATACAGTGACTGACAAAAAAAATAATCTACCATTTTGGTTGCAAAAAGTGAACCACATCTTGCGTGCCTGGCTCTCCTCTAACGTCTCCGCCCTCCCCCTCTCCCCCCACGTCTCCCCCCTCCCCCCACATCTCCCCCCTCCCCCCTCTCCTCCCACGTCTCCCCCCTCTCCTCCCACGTCTCCCCCCTCACCCCTCTCCTCCCACGTCTCCCCCCTCCCCCCTCTCCTCCCACGTCTCCCCCCTCCCCCCTCTCCTCCCACGTCTCCCCCCTCACCCCTCTCCTCCCACGTCTCCCCCCTCACCCCTCTCCTCCCACGTCTCCCCCCTCCCCCCTCTCCTCTAACGTCTCCCCCCTCCCCCCTCTCCTCCCACGTCTCCCCCTCACCCCTCTCCTCCCACGTCTCCCCCCTCACCCCTCTCCTCTAACGTTTCCCCCCTCCCCCCTCTCCTCCCACGTCTCCCCCTCACCCCTCTCCTCCCACGTCTCACCCCTCTCCTCTAACGTTTCCCCCCTCACCCCTCTCCTCCCACGTCTCCCCCCTCACCCCTCTCCCCTCCTCACCCCTCCGCTCCCTCTATCTGGCTGGGATTCACAAAGTCTGGCTCTCCCCTCTCCCACCTGGATAAAAGCCACAAGGCAACCACCTGCAGCATGACTGTACACACGCAACTATTAAACCCATAAGAGTCTAAACCCTGTCTAAGACGGGGGAGGGACGGTTCTACTAAGCTATATGGAATCATTTTAAGAAGATCATACCAAAGATCATTTAGCTATTTGATTTTGAATTGTAAGACCTATTGAAGTATAAAACAATAATACAAAATACATTAAAAAACTAACAAAATTATTTGATGATGGCCTTACTGCTATTAGCCCACACAAACACATTGAATAACATATTCACTACATGGAACAACAGATAGTCCCAATTTTTTTACATGTATTTAACCCCCTTATTATTGGCACTAAACAGTCAAAGCCCTGTCTAAGCTGGGGGGGGGGTGGGTTAATTTAGCTATATAGAATTGTTTTAAGAGGGTCATATCAAGGATGATTTTGCTATATGATTTTGAATTTTAAGACCCCTTGAAGTAACAGAGCATGTCCTCCTGTTATCCCTCCATACCCAGCCGTGGAGGGAGAGAAAAAGAGAAGGATGAGGAGAGGAGGAGAATGAGAGAAAGACCTCCAGACACAGAGAGATAAGTAGAGCTCAGTTAACTGTGTGTGACACTAGGAGAAATACAAATGTAGTCTTTCTGAGCCGCGGCACATACAGGGATAAGACCACAGAGAAAGAGAGGAGAGAGAGTAAAAGTTTAAGAAATAATGAAAGATAGAGAGATAGTTTGAGAGATAAAGAACGATAGAGAGAAAGAAAGAGTTTGAGCGATAAAGATAGACCGAGAGGGAAAGAGAGAGAGATAGATGAAGAGTTTGAGTTTTCAAGAAGCTTTATAGGGTCTGGGAACCCACAACACAATACACACTCAAACAACAAAGCAGATCTCATGGGCATCTGAATCAGCCCAAATGACCACTTCTACTGTAGCCTTCCCAAGGATGTCCAGGCTAACCAAGCCTTCCCAGGGGTGTCCAGGCTAAACGAGCCTTCCCAGGGGTGTCCAGGCTAAACAAGCCTTCCCAGGGGTGTCCAGGCTAACCAAGCCTTCCCAGGGGTGTCCAGGCTAAACGAGCCTTCCCAGGGGTGTCCAGGCTAACCAAGCCTTCCCAGGGGTGTCCAGGCTAATCAAGCCTTCCCAGTGGTGTCCAGGCTAACCAAGCCTTCCCAGGGGTGTCCAGGCTAACCAAGCCTTCCCAGGGGTGTCCAGGCTTAACAAGATAGTAAAGATTTGATGGTTCCCCTTTGTCATCAAGGCTTCAAGATCTGCAAACTACTCACGTGGACAGCAGAATGCTATCCGCCCGAAGGTTGTCACATGATCTACTGTTTCAACAATGTTGTGAAGCTCTAGTGTACACTGAGTGTCTGAATCCCATCGGCACAGTGTTCTTCTCCTCAGTGTTCTCTTTCACCTTCATCCTCAGAAGGGAGGAGCAGCAGTGTATTGATTCATCCAGGTCAGACGCTGCCAGACTCGCATTCTGCACAGGATCATTGGGAGGCGGATCTTTGTCCACCAGGTAGAAGTGATAACCTCCTGGGGCCTCAACCAGATAGAGGTCCTTTCCAACCTCAGTGAAGGGCCAACCAAGCCGCTTAGCATGGTTGACAGCCTGGCTTGACTGCAGAGTCAAACCAAGGAAGTCATTGCCTAGGCAAAATTCTCCCACACCATAACCGTAGAACAGTTCAGCCACAAAGTCATCAACCTCTGGAGCAAAGCCGACCATTGTTTGCTCCATTTTTCATCATAAGGGCCTTTACAAGTTACCTTATATTCTTCTTCAACCTCTTTGTAACGCAAAATCGTCATGCCAGAGCACATCTCTGTTAAAGGTGGCCGTTTTGCTTCTGTCAACCACTTTAAAAACAAAAATGCAAGGCACGAATCAAAGCCACTATGATCCAAGTGAGTTTGCTATGTACTATACGATTATGTATCATGCTTAGTTTGTCTACGTTGATTAAGGATCCTTTCAATTTATTGCCATATAGAAAAGAGAAAGGAAAAACAGAAGAAACAGCAGAGAAACAAGACAGAGAGAAAAAACACCCTATGAGTCATGATCATTGTTTTAATTTTATCTTAACCTTACCACGTTTCCCACTTCCTTTTGCTGCCATAACAGCAGTAACAAATTTCATCAAGCGAAAACGCTTCTTCTCACCCAACTGGTCTAACCCCACCGTCTTCTGTAACATTACAGCTGACCTCACAAACTTATCAAGATCAAATACATCAATTTGACAGATTTCCCAAAAGTCTGATTCAGGAAACTCTTTACCTCCTCTAAATTGTAAATTGAGTCGTCACCAGCTGCTGTCATATCAAAAGAGATGTCCATATCCTTCTCCTGATCCTCCTCAACTGAGGCCACAGACCCCTGACTCCCCTCAGGCACATCCCTCTCAACACTCCCCACTTGTACCCCATCACACGTACCGGGTATGTCCTCCACTACAATTTTGTTTCCGGTCGCATGCGATTCCGGTCGCATTCCGCTTCGCTCCACAGGTAGTATCACATTTCATTTCATTTCATTACAGTACAACGGTTTGATTTGTTTGATCTTAGCTGGCTACATAGCCGTCTTTGTATCAAAGATAATTGTGTAGTTTAGAGTAATTATCTAGGTTAGCTAGCCAGCTATTTTCGTCCTTCTAATGTAACGTAACGTAGTCAACACTGCTAGCTAGCCAGCTAGCCTGCTAGCCACCGAATAGCAGAACTGTAGAAACTATTACATTCAACGGAATAACGGAACGACTTGATTAGTGTAGTGTTAGCTAGCTACATAGTTGTCTTTGCTGTCTTTGTATCTAAGATAATTGTGTAGTCTAGAGTAATTATCGGTTAGCTAGCCAGCTATTTTCGTCCGCCGCGCTGCCGTTCTCCTACCTAGTCAACACTGCTAGCTAGCCAACTTCTACCGAATAGCAGCACTGTAGAAACTATTACATTACAACGGAACGATTTGATTAGTGTAGTGTTAGCTAGCTACATAGTTGTCTTTGCTGTCCTTGTATCTAAGATAATTGTGTAGTTTAGAGTAATTATCTAGCCAGTTATCGAGGTTACCTAGCCAGCTATCGAGGTTACCTAGCCAGCTACACTTTCAAACAAAGTCAACAACGCAGCCACTGCTAGCTAGCCTACTTCAGCAGTACTGTATCATTTGAATCATTTTAGTCAATAAGATTTTTGCAACGTAAGCTTAACTTTCTGAACATTCGAGACGTGTAGTCCACTTGTCATTCCAATCTCCTTTGCATTAGCGTAGCCTCTTCTGTAGCCTGTCAACTATGTGTCTGTCTATCCCTGTTCTCTCCTCTCTGCACAGACCATACAAACGCTTCACACCGCGTGGCCGCGGCCACCCTAACCTGGTGGTCCCAGCGCGCACGACCCACGTGGAGTTCCAGGTCTCCGGTAGCCTCTGGAACTGCCGATCTGCGGCCAACAAGGCAGAGTTCATCTCAGCCTATGCTTCCCTCCAGTCCCTCGACTTCTTGGCACTGACAGAAACATGGATCACCACAGATAACACTGCTACTCCTACTGCTCTCTCCTCGTCTGCCCACGTGTTCTCGCACACCCCGAGAGCTTCTGGTCAGCGGGGTGGTGGCACCGGGATCCTCATCTCTCCCAAGTGGTCATTCTCTCTTTCTCCCCTTACCCATCTGTCTATTGCCTCCTTTGAATTCCATTCCCTCCTTTGAATTCCAAGCTTAACAGCTGGTCCCGTGTGGCTCAGTTGGTAGAGCATGGCGCTTGCAATGCCAGGGTTGTGGGTTCATTCCCCACGGGGGGACCAGGATGAATATGTATGAACTTTCCAATTTGTAAGTCGCTCTGGATAAGAGCGTCTGCTAAATGACGTAAATGTAAATGTTAACATCCTTATCATTTATCGCCCTCCAGGTTCCCTTGGAGAGTTCATCAATGAGCTTGATGCCTTGATAAGCTCCTTTCCTGAGGACGGCTCACCTCTCACAGTTCTGGGTGACTTTAACCTCCCCACGTCTACCTTTGACTCATTCCTCTCTGCCTCCTTCTTTCCACTCCTCTCCTCTTTTGACCTCACCCTCTCACCTTCCCCCCCTACTCACAAGGCAGGCAATACGCTTGACCTCATCTTTACTAGATGCTGTTCTTCCACTAACCTCATTGCAACTCCCCTCCAAGTCTCCGACCACTACCTTGTATCCTTTTCCCTCTCGCTCTCATCCAACACTTCCCACACTGCCCCTACTCGGATGGTATCGCGCTGTCCCAACCTTCGCTCTCTCTCCCCCGCTACTCTCTCCTCTTCCATCCTATCATCTCTTCCCTCTGCTCAAACCTTCTCCAACCTATCTCCTGATTCTGCCTCCTCAACCCTCCTCTCCTCCCGTGGCTCCGTGGCTCGACGACTCATTGCGAGCTCAAAGAACAGGGCTCCGGGCAGCCGAGCGGAAATGGAGGAAAACTCGCCTCCCTGCGGACCTGGCATCCTTTCACTCCCTCCTCTCTACATTTTCCTCCTCTGTCTCTGCTGCTAAAGCCACTCTAAATTCCAAGCATCTGCCTCTAACCCTAGGAAGCTCTTTGCCACCTTCTCCTCCCTCCTGAATCCTCCCCCCCACCTCCTCCCTCTCTGCAGATGACTTCGTCAACCATTTTGAAAAGAAGGTCGACGACATCCGATCCTCGTTTGCTAAGTCAAACGACACCACTGGTTCTGCTCACACTGCCCTACCCTGTGCTCTGACCTCTTTCTCCCCTCTCTCTCCAGATGAAATCTCGCGTCTTGTGACGGCCGGCCGCCCAACAACCTGCCCGCTTGACCCTATCCCCTCCTCACTTCTCCAGACCATTTCCGGAGACCTTCTCCCTTACCTCACCTCGCTCATCAACTCATCCTTGACCGCTGGCTACGTCCCTTCCGTCTTCAAGAGAGCGAGAGTTGCACCCCTTCTGAAAAAACCTACACTCGATCCCTCCGATGTCAACAACTACAGACCAGTATCCCTTCTTTCTTTTCTCTCCAAAACTCTTGAACGTGCCGTCCTTGGCCAGCTCTCCTGCTATCTCTCTCAGAATGACCTTCTTGATCCAAATCAGTCAGGTTTCAAGACTAGTCATTCAACTGAGACTGCTCTTCTCTGTATCACGGAGGCGCTCCGCACTGCTAAAGCTAACTCTCTCTCCTCTGCTCTCATCCTTCTAGACCTATCGGCTGCCTTCGATACTGTGAACCATCAGATCCTCCTCTCCACCCTCTCCGAGTTGGGCATCTCCGGCGCGGCCCACGCTTGGATTGCGTCCTACCTGACAGGTCGCTCCTGCCAGGTGGCGTGGGGAGAATCTGTCTCCTCACCACGTGCTCTCACCACTGGTGTCCCCCAGGGCTCTGTTCTAGGCCCTCTCCTATTCTCCCTATACACCAAGTCACTTGGCTCTGTCATAACCTCACATGGTCTCTCCTATCATTGCTATGTAGACGACACACAATTAATCTTCTCCTTTCCCCCTTCTGATAACCAGGTGACGAATCGCATCTCTGCATGTCTGGCAGACATATCAGTGTGGATGACGGATCACCACCTCAAGCTGAACCTCGGCAAGACGGAGCTGCTCTTCCTCCCGGGGAAGGACTGCCCGTTCCATGATCTCGCCATCACGGTTGACAACTCCATTGTGTCCTCCTCCCAGAGCGCTAAGAACCTTGGCGTGATCCTGGACAACACCCTGTCGTTCTCAACTAACATCAAGGCGGTGGCCCGTTCCTGTAGGTTCATGCTCTACAACATCCGCAGAGTACGACCCTGCCTCACACAGGAAGCGGCGCAGGTCCTAATCCAGGCACTTGTCATCTCCCGTCTGGATTACTGCAACTCGCTGTTGGCTGGGCTCCCTGCCTGTGCCATTAAACCCCTACAACTCATCCAGAACGCTGCAGCCGATCTGGTGTTCAACCTTCCCAAGTTCTCTCACGTCACCCCGCTCCTCCGCTCTCTCCAGATCTCCGTTCCCCTCACAGCTCCGTAGGCAAGCACCATGGTCTTGTAGCGGATGCGAGCTTCAACTGGAAGCCAGTGGAGAGAGCGGAGGAGCGGGGTGACGTGAGAGAAAACTATACAAGGTCATTAGACTTAGGACCGTAGAAACACGTCACATGCCTTCATCAGGGTGTAATGCGGAAGTGAGAATTGAAAGCAGTCGAATATCTCGTCCATGGACTGAATACCACACCTTCTTGTGAGACCTGCGCAGTTAAAAAATAATTCCGGGCGCGAAGCATAATTTGGTCTCGGCTACTGGAAGAAGGTCGATAACGGTGAATATGATCTCTGACTTCGATATTATTTGATACATGTCACAAAATCATCCTAAAGTATGTTTTTTCAATATACTTTAATTATATTATTGCAATTTATTCTGGACTTTAGATGTGATGCGACGGAAGAATTTTTTGAAGAAAGACAGATTAGCGCCGCAATGCTATTGTGCTTGCTAACCAAAGAGGGAAATAGTTCGTTCTGGAACCCAACTCAAGACTGTACTGGACATTGGACCCCGTTACAACATTCTGATGGAATATCAACAAAGATAAGGACCCAATTTGGGATGCTTTTTCATATATCTGTCGAACTGTTGTATGCTAACTGTGCTAACTGTGCTAGGCTAGCGCTTGACTTATGCTAGTGCTGCCTTATGCTAGCTTATGTTGTTAGCTAATATAACGATATATTGTGTTTTCGCTGTAAAACACTTCAAAAATCGGAAATATTGGCTTTATTCACACGATATCTGTCTTTCATTAGCTATCCACCAT
>NC_074665.1:81177852-81337679 GCF_029448725.1 Salvelinus fontinalis
CAAACTGTACAGACAGCCCCCCCAACACTCCATATCTCCTGAAACATCTTCCCCAACTGTACAGACAGCCCCCCAACACTCCATATCTCCTGAAACATCTTCCCCAACTGTACAGACAGCCCCCCAACACTCCATATCTCCTGAAACATCTCCACACTTTTTATCATTTTATAGAACTCAAATTCCACCCCAAGGCGTGCAGAGACATCCCATGCAACAATAGTAAAGGGTCTGTTACCTTTGACCCTGTTCCTCCTTGTTATTCCAAATAGATAACTTATCCTGAGCAACAGAAAATTCAACAACACACATTTGGCCTTTCCTTATTTGAATACCTGTACCCTATTATAAACATCCTGACAGTAAACTCCACCCCCGACCTCTTACACAGACATTCCAACAGAGACAATAATGGCATTCACCTGGCGCACACAGAAAACACATGAATCACATTTTCACTCATGACACAGGAAGAACACCCCTGTCCGACTCCCGGTTCAACCCGTGCCAACCAACTGTTAGTGGCCAAGGCTCCATTTAGAACCCTCCAACTGGATGTCCTCTGACCTCTTTGCTACTGGGAGATTGTCAAGCCCCCTCTAGCCCCCTGCCACTGATGTGCTTTCACTCCTGTTAGGCTCCTAATGTTCCTTACCTTAATGCAGAGGTTGTCGATTTAGGTTTACCTCCCACCCCCGCAAACTCCCCCTGGCTCAGAGTGTTAAAATCTAACAAATCCTCCAGATCCCCTTGCCAGTCCCCAGCCTCTTCCGTCACCTGCAGTGGCAGAAACATTGGTGGCCCTTCCCCTTTTGGCCGCTCAAACACTCCACTTACAGGCTCAATATTACGGAGACTGTGGTCATTTGGCTGGCCAACTACCATCATCCAAAATTCCATGAACAACGCAGAGCAGCATCATGCCTCAGAGCAGAGCAGTACCATGCCTCAAAGGAGAGGCAAGGTACTGCTCTGCTCTGAGGCAAGGTACTGCTCTGCTCTGAGGCAAGGTACTGCTCTGCTCTGAGGCAAGGTACTGCTCTGCTCTGAGGCAAGGTACTGCTCTGCTCTGAGGCAAGGTACTGCTCTGCTCTGAGGCTTGGTACTGCTCTGCTCTGAGGCTTGGTACTACTCTGCTCTGAGGCATGGTACTGCTCTGCTCTGAGGCATGGTACTGCTCTGCTCTGAGGCATGGTACTGCTCTGCTCTGAGGCATGGTACTGCTCTGCTCTGAGGCATGGTACTGCTCTGCTCTGAGGCATGGTACTGCTCTGCTCTGTGTTGTTCATGGAATTTTGGATGATGGTAGTTGGCCAGCCAAATGACCACAGTCTCCGTAATATTTAGAGACACATTTTCTCCTCACCTCTGCTCCTGACTGCATGTGCTACCATAAAAATAGAAAGAATAGTCTAACCCTAGCAATTTGACTGGTAAACTCATGGGTACAGTCGCAATGGCTGCCTGGTATTGCGATGTAATAATTTCCATGGTAATGTAGCATGTTCAGGTTTCCTAGGTTTCTTTATAGGTTCTGGCCTTTCTAGGGAGTTTTCCTAGCCACCGTGCTTCTACACCTGCATTGCTTGCTGTTTGGGGTTTTAGGCTGGGTTTCTGTACAGCACTTTGAGATATCAGCTGCCTCAGAGCAGAGCAGTACCATGCCTCAGAGCAGAGCAGTACCATGCCTCAGAGCAGAGCAGTACAAAGTCAGTCACAGAAGAGGCATGACAGAGTATAGTGGGTATCCACGGGTATCCATGACAGTATAGTGGGTATCCATGACACTAGCAAGCCTTAGTGAAAGGGGGAATAAGGTAGGAGAGAATGAGCGTGGGGAAGAAGGAGTGGGAGCAAGGGGAATGAGGAGAGAACAAGGGAGAAGGAGTGGGACAATGACTAGGGAGGGAGGGAAGAAGGAGGAGTGTGATTGTCCAATATGTCTGGTGTTAAATCATGATATGAGATAGCCCTCAGGGAGCAAGCAGCCTATTTGTAGCTCCAGCCCCAGTCTCAGTAATTCATTAACAGCTAGCGACACCCATTAGTGTGTAGATAATCTGGGCTGAACAGGGGAGTGGAGAAAGGTAGTTAAGCAACATGCAGCAAGGACATGGACGCTATCGTCCATGGGAGAACCATTGCCCAAAACAAATCCCTCATCAGGACTGTGAACGCTGCGAGTAACACATCCGGTGTCAGGATAAATAAAAAGCAAGGGCTGCTAACTTTCTTTAATTATGTTTAATTACCGCAAACAATGAATGGCAAATGCAATTTTCGTATATACGGGTTCGCTGTATCACCACGCAGGGTACACAGGGAACTGCAGGAAGTATGTAAACAGCTGTTCTTATACCGTGATGACGTAGTTCCAACGCGTCTGTTGGCCTATCACAGTAGAGGCTGGGCGCAGTTTAGACCTTGCCCCGCCTTTGCTGGCCCTCGGATTTGTCCAAGCCCCTTGGCGCGTTCCTTTTGTCCACATCTGGTTGCTGGGTAGATTAGATCCATCTTGTGTCTGTCGATTCTACATTGAAACAGTTCCTAATATGGTATTGTCCAGTATTCTAACCTCCTGGTTGGCCTAGAGAGATGCACCCCTCCCCTCTCCAGACTGTCCACAGCTTTTATGGCCTGTGTTGGTCAGTCCTTACACACCTACACACACCCATCTGTATTGTTTGTGTGTGTGTGTGTGTGTAACAAAACAATATTCATCTTCAAACAATATGCTAACAGGCTATAGTGCATAAACATAAATCCTAACAGGACCCAGATAAACAATGAGGCCTGCCATGTACCCCTCTACCATGGTGGTATTATCCCTCATCAGGACCCAGATAAACAATGAGGCCTGCCATGTACCCCTCTACCATGGTGGTATTATCCCTCATCAGAACCCAGATAAACAATGAGGCCTGCTAGGTACCCCTCTACCATGGTGGTATTATCCCTCACCAGGACCCAGCTAAACAATGAGGCCTGTTAGGTACACCTCTACCATGGTGGTATTATCCCTCATCAGGACCCAGCTAAACAATGAGGCCTGCTAGGTACCCCTCTACCATGGTGGTATTATCCCTCATCAGGACCCAGACAAACAATGAGGCCTGCCATGTACCCCTCTACCATGGTGGTATTATCCCTCATCAGGACCCAGCTAAACAATGAGGCCTGCTAGGTACCCCTCTACCATGGTGGTATTACCCCTCATCAGTACCCAGATAAAAAATGAGGCCTGCCAGGTACCCCTCTACCATGGTGGTATTATCCCTCATCAGGACCCAGCTAAACAATGAGGCCTATGCATCACCAGGTGGAAGCCAAACCCCTCCACAGCACTGTGGGATATGCATCACCAGGTGGGAGCCAAACCCCTCCACAGTCCTGGGGGATATGCATCACCAGGTGGAAGCCAAACCCCTCCACAGTCCTTTGGGATATGCATCACCAGCTGGAAGCCAAACCTCTCCACATTCCTGTGGGATATGCATCACCAGGTGGGAGCCAAACCCCTCCACAGTCCTGTGGGATATGCATCACCAGGTGGTAGCCAAACCTCTCCATATTCCTGTGGGATATGCATCACCAGGTTGGAGAGTTAAATCAGCTCCAGCCAATTTCTTTCTTCTATTCACTCATTTTCATTTTTAGGTACTTAATTACTGTGAATTGAGCCCGTTTCTCTGTTCTCTCCATTCTTTTGTTCTGTCAATTGTTCTCACTCCATGTGCGCTGAGGGCTGGATCCACTGTGAGGCTGATGGATGGCCTAATGCATGCTGGGAGCCAGGACCTGCGGCTGGGAGGGTGAGGGAGAGTATGTGTGTGTGCCTGCGTGTGTGCTATTTTTCTCCAAAACTCAGACACTGAGGCATCCTAGAGCTGATTGTGAGCCTATACTTTCACACCTAAACAAACCCTCTGTGCTAAGTGCCTCAGAGGACCACTAGATACACAGACAGACAGACAGACAGACAGACAGACAGACAGACAGACAGACAGACAGACAGACAGACAGACAGACAGACAGACAGACAGACACAGACAGACACAGACAGACACAGACAGACACAGACAGACACAGACAGACAGACACAGACAGACACAGACAGACACAGACAGACAGACACAGACAGACACAGACAGACACAGACAGACACAGACAGACAGACACAGACAGACACAGACAGACAGACACAGACAGACACAGACAGACACAGACAGACAGACACAGACAGACACAGACAGACAGACACAGACAGACAGACACAGACAGACAGACAGACAGACAGACAGACAGACAGACAGACAGACACAGACAGACAGACAGACAGACAGACAGACAGACACAGACAGACAGGAGTTAATTGACCGTTAATTAATATAAACACATTTAGCATCTCTGGGCTTCCACGCATAACCTACAAGCCAGGGGAACATCTACATTTAAAAAAGTCTATTTAAACCATGTAATATAGCCTACACCATCACAGTCAATTCATTTTGTATTTTAGACAGGTCTAAAGAAACAAGTTATGAAGAAAATGTAGTCTATTTCAGAAGAACAAAATATCATACTCTGAGTTCTCGTTATGTTAGGCCCGGATATGACCATATGGCTTTGGGCTACACTAGTTTATTTAGCAGACAATATTTGCTTAGTGACATTATTTTATATTATTTTATAGTATGAAGAATACAATTGAACAAAGCCGAATAAAATAGAAAGGATATTTTCTCCAACCAATTTGAGGGAGTGCGCACATGCGGCATTTCTGTGTTGAGCTGTTAACAAGGAAACAGGTACTTCTATACGCTTAATTTAGAGTTATTTATGGTCTGTATGTTTCAATTTTTAATACATTGTAAGGCTAATGATGATTTGAAAAAAGTCGCATTGAAAAGCATGAGCTCTGCTTAATTTTTCATCCAAACTGTACACACTTCATCAGTCTCTCACTCACAATTTGAAAGCACCTGATAATGCCTCGAAATTCCAGGCTGCATACCCTTTGGCTGTATTGCCCCATAAGACATCCATGCCTTTTGCGGCCAGTGGCCGTTGCACCCTTGGGCTGAATATAATCATGATAATTCCCTTCTCCCAGCTGCGTGCCCGAAGCAACTCTCACTCACATGACTCTCCATCACGTGATCAGGTTTTTCTCAGAGGCTACAAGTGAAGACAGACAAATCGAAGACACAACTGTGCGTGTCCTTATTCAATTCCGACACGCAAATTGAAGAAATTGGAACAACTGTCCACATTTACTTTTCGAGAGCCAACAAGATGAGTAGGCCTAACGAACAGTAAAAGCATTAGCCTATGTCAATCTATTATCCCCCATAGTACAAACAGTGACCTATTCTATTCTGTGCGAAAAAATAAATATTCCCAACATAGTCTGGGCCAGTTGTGGGATGCGATAGATCCCAAAGTAATACAACCACTGGCATAAAAAAATGGTTATAAGCAATGAGCCTGACCCAACAGATGATAACTTTTAGCTTAACATGTTGATAAACTATTAGGGTATTTCTTCACATTATAAACACAGCAATGCCCATGAATGAATGAATGTTCCATTAGTGGAAAACACCATTCTTAAAAGTGACCACAAATGTAATTATGCATGTATTACTTTTATAAAAGGCAAATTATATTTCACAACCTTGAAACTCAAGTGCTATGTACAGTATGAATGACAGTTAGGCTCTACACCCGTTTTAAAGCAGATGAATGTGCTTTATTTTAAGAAGTTATTTGGCCACTTTAGTTGTGTTACAAACCTATGGGCTAGGATACATGAGGTGTGCGACTATGGTTTGAAAAAGTTGCAAAAAAATTATGTGCTGTTAGTTGGGCATCATTCACATGTGATAATATATACTTCACAAGTGATAGGCTAATATTTTCCTCATCACACTATTATTGATTTAATATTGTCTATACATACAGTACAAGTCAAAAGTTTGGATACACCTACTCATTCCATGGTTTTTCTATATTTTTACTATTTTATACATTGTAGAATAATATTGAAGACATCAACATTATAAAATAACACATTTAGAATCATGTAGTAACCCAAAAAAGTGTTAAATTAATCAAAATGTATTATATTTGAGATTCTTCAAAGTAGCCACACTTTCCCTTAATGATAGCTTTTCACACTCTGGCTTTCTCTCAACCAGCTTCACGAGGTAGTCACCTGGAATGCAGGTGACTATATTAAGCCGCCTTAATATTTGCAGCTTTAGGTGGTAAAAAATCATTAGAATCTGATCCCTCTTCAGAATTGTGAAATGATTTATAATGTTAAGGAAAGATTTAAATGGAGAAACCTGACCCAAGAGCAGCGCTCCCTTCTTTTCGATGCTATCAGTATCGACACTTGTCTGGAAACCCGACTGCATGAATAATTTCAATTGATAGGTGTGTCTTGTTAAAAGTTAATTTGCGGAATGTACACTGCTCAAAAAAATAAAGGGAACACTTAAACAACACAATGTAACTCCAGGTCAATCACACTTCTGTGAAATCAAACTGTCCACTTAGGAAGCAACACTGATTGACAATAAATTTCACATGCTGTTGTGCAAATGGAATAGACAACAGGTGGAAATTATAGGCAATTAGCAAGACACCCCCAATAAAGGAGTGGTTCTGCAGGTGGTGACCACAGACCACTTCTCGGTTCCTATGCTTCCTGGCTGATGTTTTGGTCACTTTTGAATGCTGGTAGTGCTTTCACTCTAGTGGTAGCATGAGACGGAGTCTACAACCCACACAAGTGGCTCAGGTAGTGCAGCTCATCCAGGATGGCACATCAATGCGAGCTGTGGCAAGAAGGTTTGCTGTGTCTGTCAGCGTAGTGTACAGAGCATGGAGGCGCTACCAAGAGACAGGCCAGTACATCAGGAGACGTGGAGGAGGCCGTAGGAGGGCAACAACCCAGCAGCAGGACCGGTATCTCCGCCTTTGTGCAAGAAGGTGCACTGCCAGAGCCCTGCAAAATGACCTCCAGCAGGCCACAAATGTGCATGTGTCTGCTCAAACGGTCAGAAACAGACTCCATGAGGGTGGTATGAGGGCCCGACATCCACAGGTGGGGGTTGTGCTTACAGCCCAACACCGTGCAGGACGTTTGGCATTTGCCAGAGAACACCAAGATTGGCAAATTCGCCACTGGCGCCCTGTGCTCTTCACAGATGAAAGCAGGTTCACACTGAGCACATGTGACAGAGTCTGGAGACGCCGTGGAGAACGTTCTGCTGCCTGCAACATCCTCCAACATGACCGGTTTGGTGGTGGGTCAGTCATGGTGTGGGGTGGCATTTCTTTGGCGGGGCGCACAGCCCTCCATGTGCTAGCCAGAGGTAGCCTGACTGCCATTAGGTACCGAGATGAGATCCTCAGACCCCTTGTGAGACCATATGCTGGTGTGGTTGGCCCTGGGTTCCTCCTAATGCAAGACAATGCTAGACCTCATGTGGCTGGAGTGTGTCAGCAGTTCCTGCAAGAGGAAGGCATTGATGCTATGGACTGGCCCGCCCGTTCCCCAGACCTGAATCCAACTGAGCACATCTGGGACATCATGTCTCGCTCCATCCACCAATGCCACGTTGCACCACAGACTGTCCCGGAGTTGGCGGATGCTTTAGTCCCGGTCTGGGAGGAGATCCCTCAGGAGACCATCCACCACCTCATCAGGAGCATGCCCAGGTGTTGTAGGGAGGTCATACAGGCACGTGGAGGCCACACACACTACTGAGCCTTATTTTGACTTGTTTTAAGGACATTACATCAAAGTTGGATCAGCCTGTAGTGTGGTTTTCCACTTTAATTTTGAGTGTGACTCCAAATCCAGACCTCCATGGGTTGATAAATTTGATTTCCATTGATCATTTTTGTGTGATTTTGTTGTCAGCACATTCAACTATGTAAAGAAAAAAAGTATTTAATAAGAATATTTCATTCCTTCGGATCTAGGATGTGTTATTTTAGTGTTCCCTTTATTTTTTTGAGCAGTGTATTTTCTTCTTAATTCATTTGAGCCTATCAGTTGTGTTGTGACAAGGTAGGGGTGGTATACAGAAGATAGCCCTATTTGGTAAAAGACCAAGTCCATATTATAGCAAGAACAGCTCAAATAAGCAAAGAGAAATGACAGTCCATCATTACCTTAAGACATGAAGGTCAGTCAATCTGGAAAAATGTCAAGAACTTTTAAGGTTTTTTCAAGTGCAGTCTCAAAAACCATCAAGCACTTGATGAAACTGGCTCTCATGAGGACCGCCACAGGAAAGGAAGACCCAGAGTTACCTCTGCAGCAGAGGAAAAGTTTGTTTGAGTTAACTGCACCCCAGATTGCAGCACAAATAAATGCAGACACATAGCAAAATCAACTGTTCAGTGAAGACTGCGTGAATCAGGCCTTCATGGTCGAATGTCTGCAAAGAAACCACTACTAAAGGACACCAATAAGAAGAAGAGACTTGCTTGGGCCAAGAAACACAAGCAATGGGCAATAGACTGGTGGAAATCTGTCCTCTGGTCTGATTAGTCCAAATTTGATCATTTATTAAATACAGACTAAACCGCTAGTTTAACCGTCTTCGGCTAAAATGCTGCTAGCAGTACGTACTATCTCAATGCCACACACATCAAACTGAGCATTCATTTTCCATAATCAATGTTCACTGATACTCCTGTTTTAGTAGTGTCTGCTTTGCACACAATTTGAGGAGTTGAGACGTAAAAGGGTATCGCTAGAGAGGTTAGCTTCTCCTATATTACAGTAAAACAATGTCTCATTGTGTTTCGGTGTCCATATGACCCATTCTGTTGGACCAAACTTTAAATGGAAATATCGAGTTGAAACCGCTTGTTGTCAGAGAGGAAGAAATGATCTCTCATCTTTGTTGTTGTGAGTGGCAGGGGGAGGGGCTTGGTGTATGTCGAGGAGGGGCTTGGTGTGTGTGTGTGTGAACATAGAGGAAGAGGCGAAACAAGATGTTTCTCTCTCGACAAAATATGTCCAAAATAAGTCCAATGTGTTTCTATGTGCTTATTTTGAACCTAACACCTTGCCCAAACCGGCTGCGCGCGTGCGCCATCGGGCGCTATCGTGCATACATTTATTTTGCCCCCCTACACCAAACGCGATCACGACACGCAGGTTAAAATATCAAAACAAACTCTGAACCAATGACATTAATTTGGGGACAGGTCGAAAAGCATTAAACATGTATGGTATTTTAGCTAGTTAGCTTGCACTTGCTAGCTAACGTTAATTTGTCTGGTTTAGCTAGCTTGCTGTTGCTATCTAATTTGTCCTGGGATTTAAACATTGAGTTGTTATTTTACCTGAAATGGACAAGGATCTCTACTCCGACAATTAATCCACATATAAAACGGCCAACCGAATCGTTTCTAGTCATCTCTCCTCCTTCCAGGCTTTTTCATCATTTAAATTATATGGTGATCGCATCTAAACTTTCATAGTATTACCACGACTACCGGCAAAACAGTTTTTGTCTTTCTATCACCCACGTGGGTATAACCAATGAGGAGATGGCACGTGGATACCTGCTTCTATAAACCAATGAGGAGATGGGAGAGGCAGGACTTGCAGCGCGATCTGCGTCAGAAATAGGAACGACATCTATTTTAGCCCTTGGTGTCGCAGACGCTCGTTGGCGCACGCAAGCAGTGAGGGTGCAATAATTGAAGAACATGGGTTTCTAAATTTATTTTGCGACGCTCGCGCACGCGACGTGTCCGGTCTGGTCAGCATGTAAGATTATCGCATACCTTCCCACCTTTGAGACAACAACTCCCATTGCTAGGGCGGAAACATAGGCATTACATCATCATATACAGATCTCTGGTGTAAATGGAAAAGTGCACAGCACAGAAGGAGTGAACGAGACTCAACTAAAAAGACCACATGAGAACAAGCAGACATAAATGCTGCTAAAAACGTAGAAATAAATCAAAAACAGATTCTTGCGATACAGGCATCCAGGCATTTAGAGTATCGCACAAAAAAAGATATATATGGCCCAGCCCTACAACACGGTCCTCATCCGCTGATTTCTGACAGAGAAGCACATCTTAAATCAGGTTACCGACCCGTTAACTAGGCCTAAGACCCCTAGACATATTGAGTGCAGCAAAATCTGTGGGATAGTTATT
The DNA here is from genome assembly GCF_029448725.1 of Salvelinus fontinalis. Classification (NCBI taxonomy): domain Eukaryota; kingdom Metazoa; phylum Chordata; class Actinopteri; order Salmoniformes; family Salmonidae; genus Salvelinus; species Salvelinus fontinalis. Next base: position 81,188,059 of record NC_074665.1, read on the forward strand.
GATTTTGTAACAGTCTCTCCAAGAGTGGCCCACAAGGCAAAGCCCCATAGGGAACTAAGGCTTGTACAGTATAAATAAACCACTGCACCAGGGGACTCCAAGAGACTCTAAATTCTCTCATGGGGCTTCTACTCTTTTTCCTGCATTAATTGTGGAGAATTAATTATTTGCCGGAAACTTTTGTCCCTGACAAAAGGGAAGTCGTCCTTGTTTCATTAATGAGGTCATTAATGAAATATTAAGCTTCTCATCTGTAACTAGGATTGGGGGAAAGAGAGAGTGAGAGAGGAGAGGGAGAGAGGGTGATGTTGGGTATATGGAGAAAGGGGGGACAATGGAGGACGCGGTAAAAAGGAGGAGAGAAAGGAGATGGAGGGAGGGAGAGATGGAAGGAAGGAAGGAAGGAAGGAAGGGGGAAAAGAGAATCGAGGGGAGGGACGAGGGGAGAGAGAGGAATAGAGAGAGGGAAGGTGAGAGAAGGGTGAGAGAGGGGAGAGAGAAGAAGAGAGAGGGGGAGGGGGAGAGAGAGTGGAGAGAGGAAGAGAGAGGGGGGGAAGGGGGAGAGAGGGTAGAGAGAGGGATAGAGAGAGTTAGGGGGAGACAAGGGGTAGAGAGGGGAGAGAGAGGAAGAGAGAGGGGGAGTGGGAGACAAGGGGTAGAGAGGGGAGAGAGAGGAAGCGAGAGGGGAAGGAGGAGACAAGGGGTAGAGAGGGGAGGGAGAGAGAGGGGGGCAAGGCATAGAGAGGGGAGGGAGAGGAAGAGAGAGAGAGAGGTGGAGAGAAGGGGAAGAGAGGGGAGAGAGAGCAGAACCCTGTAGGAGCCTGTACGACTCGTGGTTTTCTAGACTCTGGTATGGAAAGGAGAGGCTCATTATCGGACTATATGACTGTGTGCCTTAACCCTGCTCTCTCTCCCCTTCTTTTTCTTTTCCTCATACCTCTCTACCCTCTGCTTCTCTCCTGATCTCTCATCCTCTTCCTCCTTTCCCTCACCCTCCTCCATCTCCTCCTCCAGCTAAAGGAGCCAATGTAGGCATTGAGCCGCAAAAATAATCAAAAAATAAATAATAAGACTGAAATGGAAATTCCAGTCCAGCCGCCACGCACCAGATGTCCAGATGTTCATTATTAAAAACCTGTTAATTATCCTGATAGACATGCTCCTTAATTAAAATGTATCCGTGCTCTGGAATTAAAACTAGCCTGTTGAGTCAGTGTTATATGATCAACATGTCCCTACAGAAGTTCATTTATGGGATAAACTATAAAATGAACTGTAATATAATAATATAAAATATTAGTCCACATGTCGTGAGTATTAAAGTAACTCTATGAGCTGTGAAATACAACATCCCAAGTGGCACCCTATTCCCTATCACAGCACAATGGTCAAAAGTAGTGCACTATTTGGGAATAGGGTGCCATTTACATTATAACGTCTCTGTCTCTCTCTCTCTCTCTCTCTCTCTGTCTCTCTCTCTCTATGTCTTGCTCACTCTCTGTCTCTCTCTGTTTCTTTGTCTCTATCTCTCTCTGTCTGTCTCTGTTTGTCTCTCTGTCTCTGTTTCTCTTTGTCTCTCTCTCTCCCCATCTATGCATCATAGGAAAAAACAGCTCTTTGAAAAAACAGCTCTACATGTGAAATGCCACCTGTTTCTCTTTCTCTCCCTCCTTTCTAATTCCTTCCTTCATTAATTCACTCTATTTATTCCAAGATGACTTTTCGCTCGCTAAATGAAGATAAGCAAAGACAACATCATATTGCACCTAGATAACTAAGAACAACTCTGATAATCGTTTAAGAAGGTATACACTTCAACTATTTGTTGCTGTGTGTGTGTGTGTGTTAATGTGTGTGTGTGTGTGTGTGTGTGTGTGTGTGTGTGTGTGTGTGTGTGTGTGTGTGTGTGTGTGTGTGTGTGTGTGTGTGTGTGTGTGTGTGTGTGTGTGTGTGTGTGTGTGTGTGTGCAACCCGTGGGCCAATTTATCATGTGTCTTTATTTTGGGATAAACATTCTGGTGGTTCTTGGCTTTATACTGCTATGTTGAGTCTATCAGGGAGGAACTTGTGACGCCTTGTGAACAATGAGAGAACAGGGTGTATACTAAAAGCTGGGACCCTTGTGATGAACGGACCCACCTCCTGCATGACCTGCAGGCTGCTGCTGACTGAGGAGGAGGGTGGGAGGAGGAGAGGAGGGAGGGAGGGAGGAGAGGAGAGAGAGAGGGAGGGAGGGAGAAGGGGGAGGAGAGGAAGGAGGGAGGGAGGGAGGAGGGTGTTAACAAACAGAGAAACTCAAGTACACATGTACGCATTTGGATACACAAAAAAAACACACACACTCTTATACCCCCCCAAACCCCCCACACCTCACACACACACACTCTTATACACACACACACTCCCTCTTGTACAGTTAACATTGTGGGGACACACAATTCAGTCCCATTCAAAATCATATTTTCCCTGAACTTTAATTCAACCCTAACCATAACCTTAACCCGTATTCTTACCCTAACCGTAACCTTAACCCGAACGTCCCACCCTCTCCAGACCGGTTGGATGTACAATATAGAAACAGGGCAGAAAATTGCAATAGGCCAGTGCAACCCAAGGTTTGATACCAGCATAAACAGAAACCCTCTTAAACCTTACCCTAACCTTAACCCTAACCCTAAAACTGACCCTAGCTCCTAACCCTAACCCTAATTCTAACCTTAACCCTAAACCACCTAGAAATAGCATTTGACCTTGTACCAAGTTCTTCAAATGTTTGTTTGTTTACTATTCTCTCTCTCACACACTGTCACGCCCTGACCTTAGAGAGCTTTTTATGTCTCTAATTTGGTTTGGTCAGGGTGTAATTTGGGTGGGCATTCTATGTTCTTTATTTCTAGGTTTTGTATTTCTTTGTTTCTGGCCGAGTGCGGTTCCCAATCAGAGGCAGCTGTCTATCATTGTCTCTGATTGGGGATCATACTTAGGCAGCCCCTTTCCCTCCTTCTGTGTCGGATCTTGTTCTTTGTTTGTGTGCAGGTAGTTTGCACACAAAGTTGTTCGAAGCTGTTCGGCCGTTGTATTCTTTATTGTTTTGTCCTTATTAAATTATGTGGAACTCAAAGAACGCTGCGCCTTGGTCTCTTCCTTCCGATGACACACACACACACACACACACACACACACACACACACACACACACACACACACACACACACACACACACACACACACACACACACACACACACACACACACACACACACACACACAGCTAATATAATATTTGATGTTTAACGTTTTAGATATTAAATGTTTTAATAGAACGTTGTATCTAAATACAAGGCGAATGAAGTGCATCGTACTAGGTGGTTCTTTTCTCAGAAGGGTCAAGGTTCTGTTTGAGCCGTAGTAATCTCACTGTTTCCTGTAGCCGTTTGTCTAGCAGTCAGATGAATCCAAGTGAAACAGCAACAGGTGTCTCTGTGATGGCTCTTTGATGGCTTGCCTCTCCTCTACTGCAGCATACCCTATTTATGGAGGCTCTAAACTACACATTCTCAAAAAACTGGTATGGATCCCTGGCAATAAAGTTTCAATGTTTCTTTTATGATGAAACAGCAATGATGTGTGGGGCTGAGGGCAATTAGAACTGCAGGGAAAGAGCTGGCTAGAGGTCTGTTGGAGAGATAGTAAAAACATAGTATCTGTCTCTCTCTCGCTCTCTTGCCCTCTCTTCCTCCCTCTCTCTCTCCATCTACCACTCACCCCTCTCTCTCTGACACCACCTCTGTTCAGGTCATTACCCTGTATAAGGGCTGCCAATAGGAATGTATGAGTCACCTAAGACTGACCACGGAGTTAAACTGCATGGGACAACTTCATATTACCTCATGATATGTACACACTTTCTGACATAGATAAATAGATAGTTAGATCGATAGATAGATAGATAGATAGATAGATAGATAGATAGATGAAGTGGTTCGTCCTTTAAAATTTGCAGTGTACTGCGGCGCAGTTTGCAAGAATTTGTTCTTATCTGACTTGGCTAGTAAAATAAAGGTTACACTAAGTGCATAACATTTCTACACTGTCAAATATAATTATTGTCTAACCAATACCCACATGGAGATTCAGTGAAAATCTCATTGATTTATCAAGACCTGTCCCCATGCTTGTCTCACAGCAGTGTGAAACGGTGCTAAAATTGTTGTAGGCTTTGCTTCAAATCCTATTGCTTCTAACTTCAATATTCTCTTAAAAAAATAAGACCTACACCACTTTTAACAGTACATTACTCAACACTAGTGAGACTCATGTCATCTACGGTTTGCCTACATTATATTGAAAAATATAACGAAACTCTCCGCCAATAATTACATATAGAGGATTGGAGGATATTTATGTAATTCAGTGGTATTTATTCCCATAGTAATTTGTTATGGATCCATAAGTAAATAAACATCGTCATTTTGAAAGAGTATATTTATCATTATTTTATTAACGAAAGCATAAAGATGTCATTATTAGATGCATTGTTTTAGTTTGAACGTGCAAACTGTCACTAAGAACAGAACAGCGGGAACGTTTCCCTAGTCAGCGCCATTATTAGTGCAATGCCCCTATAGTTTTGCCCTCCCGTGCCCCCTGCCCTCGTGCGCTTTCAGTGGATACAGCAGGTGAACTGCAAGGCAATCCCATTGTGCGCCACAAGGGAGCCATGACCAATATGACCAATATATATTGTTCTGCTAATAACAGGGTTAATCATATATCTGTGAGAATACCCAACAGGCTTTTATATATTTCAAAATGAATAATAATCGCTTCGTTAAAAAATAACAATATTTTGGAGATCATTTCCTTTTTGAAATAGTAAAATGAGTGAGAAAAATTCCATTCTTCAACATGGGTTGAGACATTGTTAACAATTTGTAAATAAATCCAGTTTGTTATTTAGATGTATTTATTTATGTTTTTAGAGGGAGAAAAAAACCTACAATCCTCTCATGGGTCTCCCAGTCAAGGGTGGCACGTGTATTGAACCAGAATCTGTAGCAACACAGCTTGCTATGCAGTGTCTAACGTGACCGGTCGGGAGTGGCCTACAGTACTACACTAAGAGCAAAATAACCCTAACAAAATAAAATAATAAAAACCTTAGTGTAACAATAGTTTTACTAAGTAATACTGCACAATGTTACATTTCTATTTATGTTTATGTCGCCCATTCATTGTCAGTTAGAGACACAGTGGGACCCAAAATCATAATCAGTTCTCTGACTCCCCCTTGCGCTGGTCTGGAGCAATGAAGTGGTGATGCAGTGTACCGTACTAAACCACAAATTACCTCTAAGACCATTTCGAATCCCACTGTACCTTCTCCGCTGTGCAATCCGCTTTCTGAGCTGGTCATGGGTGCTCCTCAGCCATGGCCAAGTTATTAAACGATATCATAACCGCCATCGATAAAAGACAGTACTGTGCAGCCGTCTTCATCGACCTGGCCAAGGCTTTTGACTCTGTCAATCACTACATTCTTATCGGCAGACTCAACAGCCTTGGTTTCTCAAAAAACTGCCTCGCCTGGTTCACCAACTACTTCTCAGATAGAGTTCAGTGTGTCAAATCGGAGGGCCTGTTGTCCGGACCTCTGGAAGTCTCTATGGGGGTAGCACAGGGTTCAATTCTCGGGCCGACTCTTTTCTCTGTATATATCAATGATGTCGCTCTTGCTGCGGGTGATTCCTTGATCCACCTCTACGCAGACGACACCATTCTGTATACATCTGACCTTTCTTTGGACACTGTGTTAACTTCTTATGGTTGAAGGGGCAGTATTGAGTAGCTTGGATGAAAGGTGCACAGAGGTGTCCATATTAAACGGCCTGCTCCTCATTCCCAGTTGCTAATATATGCATATTATTATTCATATTGGATAGAAAACACTCTGAAGTTTCTAAAACTGTTTGAATTATGTCTGTGAGTATAACAGAACTCACATGGCAGGCAAAAACATGAGAAGTTCCACTTCCTGTTTGTATTTTTTTCTGGGGGTGCCAATTTTCAACCAAGCTCTCATTGAAATCACAGCGAGTCATTGATGAGTTTTCACTTCCTACGGCTTCCACTAGATTTCAACAGTCAATAGAACTTTGTCTGATGAATCTAATGTGAAGGGGGACCAAAGGAGACAGGAATGAGTAATCACTTCCACGGGCTGATCACGCATTCACCATGCACCTTCACATGAGGAGGACCTCCGTTCCACCGCTCTTCTGAAGTCAATTTATTTTTCCGGTTGGAACGTTATTCAAGATGTATGTTGACAACATTCTAAAGATTGATTCAGTACATCATTTGACATGTTTCTACTGACGGTTACAGAACTTTTGGACATTTTGTCACGTTATAGTGGAGGCGCTTTCTGACTTTGGAATTGTTTACCGAAGGCGCGAACCAAAGTAGCTAATTTGACATAAATAACGGACATTAACGAACAAATCAAGCATTTCTTGTGGACCTGGGATTCCTAGGACTGTATTCTGATGAGTTCATCAAAGATAAGGAAACATTTATCGTGTATTTTCTGGTTTCTGTTGAGTCCAACATGGTGGCTAATTTGGCTATTGTTCTAAGCTCCGTCTCAGATTATTGCATGGTTTATTTTTCCGTAAAGTTTTTTTTAAATCTGACACAGCGGTTGCATTAAGGAGAGGTATATCTATAATTCCATGTGTAAAACTTGTATTATCATCTATATATTTATGATGGGTATTTCTGTTGAAACGATGTGGCTATGCAAAGTCACTTGATGTTTTTGCTAGTGAACTAGTGAATCTAACGCGTCAATGTAAACTCAGATTTTTTTATATAAATATGAACTTTATCAAACAAAACATGCATGAATTGTGTAACATGAAGTCCTATGAGTGTCATCTGATGAAAATAATCAAAGGTTAGTGATTCATTTTATCTCTATTTCTGTTTTTTGTGAAAGCTATCTTTTGTGAAAGCTATCTTTCTGTTTTTTGTGAAAGCTATCTTTTTTGCAAACTGGTCCAGCAAACTGGATGCAAAAAATGGCTGTGCTTATTGTGGTTTTGTGGTGACCTAACATAATCGTTTGTAGTGCTTTCGCTGAAAAGCCTATTTGAAATCGGACGCTGTGGTGTGATTAACCTCTACTTCCTCACAAACCCGGATCCGGGAGCACCCCCATCAGTAAAAAAGCTGACTAGCATAGCCTAGCATAGCGTCAAAAGTAAATTCTAGCATCTAAATATCATAAATCACAAGTCCAAGACACCAGATGAAAGATACACATCTTGTGAATCCAGCCATCATTTCTGATTTTTAAAATGTTTTACAGGGAAGACACAATATGTAAATCTATTAGCTAACCACGTTAGCAAAAGACACCACTTTTTTTACTCCACCATTTTTTTCCTGCATAGGTAGCTATCACAAATTCGACCAAATAAAGATATAAATAGCCACTAACCAAGAAACAACTTCATCAGATGACAGTCTGATAACATATTTATTGTATAGCATATGTTTTGTTAGAAAAATTTGCATATTTCAGGTATAAATCATAGTTTACCATTGCAGCCACCATCACAACTCTCACCAAAGTGACTAGAATAACTACAGAGAGCAACGTGAATTACCTAAATACTCATCATAAAATATTTCTGAAAAATACACAGCGTACAGCAAATGAAAGACAAAGATCTTGTGAATCCAGCCAATATTTCAGATTTTTTAATTTTTTTACAGCGAAAACACAATATAGTATTATATTAGCTTACTACAATAGCCAACCACACAACAGCATTGATTCAAGCCAAAAATAGCGATAACGTATAAACCAGCAAAAGATATACATTTTTTCACTAACCTTCTCAAACTTCTTCAGATGACAGTCCTATAACATCATATTACACAATACAAATAGAGTTTGTTCTAAAATGTGCATATTTAGCGGCACAAATCGTGGTTATTCAATATGAATAGTAGCCAAAATGCAAACAAAATGTCGGGAGAAATCTTGGGAGAGGCACCTATTCTAATCGATAACTAATCATAAACTTGACTAAAAAATACAGGTTGGACAGCAAATGAAAGATACATTAGTTCTTAATGCAATCGCTGTGTTAGATTTTTAAAATGAACGTTACTACAACATACAGCGTGCGTTAAAGCGAGACCGCACCTAGATTCATGGCAGAATATGAGTTCAACATTTTTCAACAGAACAACGAATTAACATCCTAAATACTTCTTACTTTTTGATGAACTCCCATCAGAATCTTGGGCAAGGTGTCCTTTGTCCAAAAGAATCGTTGCTTGGTTGTACATTGTCCTCTTCAATGTTCAAATTAGCAGTAAACATTAGCCATGTGGCAAAGACGTGTCCGACTCACTAAAACGCTGTACAAATAAATATCCGAAAATCGCAATGTACCGATATAAACTGATATAACTCGGTTTAATATAACAACATTATGATGTCTTTAACACCTATATCGAATAAAAACAGAGTCGGATATATCTAAGGCCTATAACCGGAGCGAACTAGAACGAGAGCCAGAGCTCCTTTCTGCGTCAGGGCGAAGAGGACAAAGGCCGGACCCCCTGTTCCCAGCCCATTTATAACCTCTCAGTTCTGCCTAGCAACTCCATTTCAATTCTCACTATTCGCTGACACCCAGGGGAAGACGTATGCAGTGCATCTCAACCAATAGAAGACAGGCAAATTAATAAACTGACCTGAGAACAGCTTGCAGAATTCAGCATTCTCACATCCTCATAGGAAAAATGCTCCAACTCGAGTTCTGTTTTACTCACAGATATAATTCAAACGGTTTTAGAAACTATAGAGTGTTTTCTATCCAATAATAATAATAATAATATGCATATTGTACGAGCAAGAAGTGAGTACGAGGCAGTTTAATTTGGGAATGAAATTATTGCAAAGTGAAAACAGCACCCCCTATTGAGGAGAAGTTAAATTCTTGCGAATATAGGGGGTGCTGTTTCGACTTAGCATAAATTGGTCTCCAGATTAAACTGCCTAGTACTCAATTCTTGCTCGTACAATATGCATATTATTATTATTATTGGATAGAAAACACTATCTAGTTTCTATAGCCGTTGGAATTATGTCTCTGAGTGAAACAGAACTCTTTCTACAGCACTTTTCATGACAGGGAGTGAGATTTGGCCCCTGTTCCCAGGTCAGTTGTAATGTCCCTGTGAATGCTATGGGGATACAAACACTGCCTACGTCTTCCTCTAGATGTCAGTAAGTGGTGACACTTTGAATGGAGTCGATTGCGCAATCAGGGCCTGTATAAAAGACCAAAGACCGGAAGTACATTTCTTTTCCTCTCTGCGCCTGACGCATGATGGATGTCGGACTGGCCTCCTTCCAAGATGTTGTTTAGCCAGTAATATATCTCCGGTCATGTTTTTACTCGTTATAGGTGTTAAAAACATCATAAGGTAGTTATGAAGCTTCTGAAGCTAAGCAGGGTTGGTCCTGGTCAGTCCCTGGATGGGAGACCAGATGCTGCTGGAAGTGGTATTGGAGGGCCAGTAGGAGGCTCTCTTTCCTCTGGTCTAATAAAATATCCCAATGCCCCAGGGCAGTGATTGGGGACACTGCCCTGTGTGTAGGGTGCCGTCTTTCGGATGGGACGTTAAACGGGTGTCCTGACTCTCTGAGGTCATTAAAGATCCCATGGCACTTATCGTAAGAGTAGGGGTGTTAACCCCGGTGTCCTGGCTAAATTCCCAATCTGGCCCTCAAACCATCATGGTCACCTAATAATCCCCAGTTTACAATTGGCTCATTCATCCCCCTCCTCTCCCCTGTAACTATTCCCCAGGTCGTTGCTGCAAATGAGAACGTGTTCTCAGTCAACTTAACTGGTAAAATAACGGTAAAAAAATAAATAAAATAATAATAATTTAAACCGTTTTATAGCAATTTATATCCGTTTAGTGCGATTTTATGGCATTTCTGTGTGACGCACTTCGAAGAGCTGGGCACTTTTCTAGTACATGCTGAACGTTAGTGGCCATTTCAACGGGACAAGAGGACATCTTTCGACCAAAAGACGATTAGACCGGAGAAAGGATTCATTGCCCAAGATTCTGATGGCAGTTCAGCTAGTAGTAAGAACTATTTATGATGATAAATCGTTGTTCTGTCGAAAAATGTTAAACGCATATTCCGCCATTTTCTTTGGGGTAGCTTCGCTTTGGCGCAACCTGTATTGAACAGTAAGGATAATTTAAAAAATGTCAGCGATTGCATTAAGAACTAATTTGTCTTTCAATCGCTGTCCACCCTGTATTTTTTAGTCAAGTTTATGAGTATTTATGCATTAGACTAGATCACTGTCCAATACGGCGCCCGACATTTTCTGACCAGCTTGGCTACTTTTCTCATTGTCTAACCACGATTTTGGTGGCTAAATATGCACATTTTCGAACAAACTCTATACGTATGTTGTAATATGATGTTACAGGAGTGTCATCTGAAGAATTCTGAGAAGGTTAGTGAAAGAATTTATACATTTTGGTGGTGATAATGCTATCGCTCATTTTGACCGTGAATCAATGCTGGGGTAATGTTTGCACATGTGGTATGCTAATATAACAATTTATTGTGTTTTCGCTGTAAGACACTTAGAAAATCTGAAATATTGTCTGGATTCACAGGATCTGTGTCTTTCAATTAGTGTACGCTGTGTATTTTTAAGAAATGTTTTATGATTAGTAATTAGGTAATACACGTTGCTCTCTGTATTTATTCTAGTCGAGTTGTGATGGTGGGTGCAATTGTAAACTATGATTTCTACCTGAAATATGCACATTTTTCTAACAAAACCTATCCTATACAATAAATATGTTATCAGACTGTCATCTGATGAGGTTTTTTCTTAGTTAGTGGCTATCAATATCTTTATTTGGCCGAATTGGTGATAGCTACTGGTGGAGAGAAAAAAAGGTGGACAAAGAAAAATGGTGTCTTTTGCTAACGTGGTTAGCTAATAGATTTACATATTGTGTCTTCCCTGTGAAACATTTTACAAATCAGAAATGATTGCTGGATTCACAAGAATTGGATCTTTCATCTGGTATCTTGGACTTGTGATTGAATGATATTTAGATGCTACTATTTACTTGTGACGCTATGCTAGCTATGCTATTCAGCTTTTTTACTGGTGGGGGAGGTGGGGGTGCTCCCGGATCCGGGTTTCTGAGTCGGTAGAAGTTAACAATAAGAATAGCTTTAAAATGGTATGAGATACATGTATGTTTGAGGAATTTTAATTATGAGATTTTTGATGTTTTGAAAATGGCGCCCTGCACGTTCACTGGCTGTTGTCATATCGAACCTGTTATCGGGATTGCAGCCATAAGAAGTTTTAACAAACCTCCAAATGAGCTTCAATGCCATACAACTCTCCTTCCGTTGCTTCCAACTGCTCTTAAACACTAGTAAAACTAAATTCATGCTCTTCAACCAATCGCTACCCACACCCGCCCACCCAGCATCACTACTCTGGACGGTTCTGACTTAGAATATGTGAACAACTATACATACCTAGGTGTCTGGCTAGACTGTAAACTCTCCTTCCAGACTCACATTAAGCATCTCCAATCCAACATTAAATCTAGAATTGTCTTCCTATTTCGCAACAAAGCCTCTTTCACTCATGCTGCCAAACCTACCCTTGTAAAACTGACTATCCTACCGGTCCTCGACTTCGGCGATGTCATTTACAAAATAGCCTCCAACACTCTACTCAGCAAACTGGATGCAGTCTGTCACAGTGCCATCCATTTTGTCACCAAAGCCCCATATACCACCCACCACTGCAACCTGTATGCTCTCGTCGACTGGCCCTCGCTACATAGACCCACTGGTGCCAGGTCATCTATAAGTCTTTGCTAGGTAAAACTCCTCCTTATCTCAGACACACCAAGACAGTCGTGAAGAGGGCAAGACGAAATGTATTCCCCCTCAGGAGACTGTAAAGATGTGGCATGGGTCCTCAGAACCCTCAACATTTTTACAGCTGCACCATCGAGAGTATCCTGGCCAGTTGCATCACTGCCTGGTATGGCAACTGCTCGGCCTCTGACCGCAAGGCACTACAAAGAGTTTCCTGCCATCAAGGACCTCTATACCAGGCAGTGTCAGAGGAAGGCCCTAAAAATTGTCAAAGACTCCAGCCACCCTAGTCATAGTCTGTTCTCTCTGCTACCGCACAGCAAGCGGTACCGGAGTGCCAAGTCTAGGTGCAAAATACTTCTTAATAGCTTCTACCCCCAAGACATAAGACTCCTGAACAGCTAATCAAATGGCTACCCAGACATTTTGCATTGCCCCCCCCCCCCCTCCACCCTATTTTACACTGCTGATACTCTCTGTTTATGATTTAGGCATAGTCACTTTAACTCTACCTACAAGTACATATTGCCTCAATTACCTCGACTAACCGGTGCCCCTGCACATTGACTCTGTACCGGTAACCCCTGTATATAGCCTCGCTATTTAATAATTTGTTACTTTTATTTTCTACTTTTTACTTATCTACTTTTTACTTAATAGGTATTTCTTAAAACTTCATTGTTGGTTAAGGGCTTGTAAGTAAGCATTTCAATGTAAGGTCTGCACGTGTTGTATTCGGCACGTGACAAATAACATTTGATTTGATTGATTTGATTTGAAATCCTCAATGACACACGTGTACACAGAAAACCCTTCAGCTCATTGTAACAGCGTGTATGTGTATGTATGTGTGTATATGTGTGTGCGTGTGTGTGTTTGCCTGCCCGATTGTGTCTGTGTGTCCCAGCATGCATTCCCCTGGCTGCACCATGCTCCACGGGCCACCAGGCAGGCTGGGGGGGGAGGATCTTTAATCACAACCCATCACTCCCTCCCTGGCAAATTACTGCTGGTGATTGCAATCGATAATTCAATAGCGTTAGGCAGGCAGGCTGAAACACTGTGCAGTTAACTAGGGGCCGAGGACAAATGCACGACTGTCAGGGTTGAAAAGCAGAACCGCTCGATCAGTGGGGTTTATTGGGAATGTGTGTGTGTGTGTTGTGCTTGTGTGGAAGGTTGTTACTGCTAGTTATAGGTCTAGAAATGTATGACGTCACTGGTTGAGCAGTCTTCCAGCTTTTTTCCCTCTTCTCATCCTCCTCTGGGGTAGGAAACTTAACCCAGACAGAGAAACAGTATGTCTCATGTGGACAAAAAAAACTAAAACACAACTGAGCTGTATTAGACATGGTGATCCCCCCAGGACACTGCCTGGCTCCAGATGTGCTGTATTAGATATGGTGACCCCCCAGGGGACTGCCTGGCTCCAGATGTGCTGTATTAGACATGGTGACCCCCCCAGGACACTGCCTGGCTCCAGATGTGCTGTATTAGACATGGTAATCCCCCCAGGGGACTGCCTGGCTCCAGATGTGCTGTATTAGATATGGTGACCCCCCAGGGGACTGTCTGGCTCAAGATGTGCTGTATTAGATATGGTGAACCCCCAGGGGACTGCCTGGCTCCAGATGTGCTGTATTAGACATGGTGACCCCCCAGGACACTGCCTGGCATCAGATGTGCTGTATTAGATATGGAGACCCCCAGGGCACTGCCTGGCTCCAGATGTGCTGTATTAGATATGGTGACCCCCCAGGACACTGCCTGGCTCCAGATGTGCTGTATTAGATATGGTGACCCCCCAGGACACTGCCTGGCTCCAGATGTGCTGTATTAGATATGGTGAACCCCCAGGGGACTGCCTGGCTCCAGATGTGCTGTATTAGACATGGTGACCCCCCAGGACACTGCCTGGCTCCAGATGTGCTGTATTAGACATGGTGATCACCCCAGGGGACTGCCTGGCTCCAGATGTGCTGTATTAGATATGGTGACCCCCCAGGGGACTGTCTGGCTCAAGATGTGCTGTATTAGATATGGTGAACCCCCAGGGGACTGCCTGGCTCCAGATGTGCTGTATTAGATTTGGTGACCCCCCAGGACACTGCCTGGCATCAGATGTGCTGTATTAGATATGGAGACCCCCAGGGCACTGCCTGGCTCCAGATGTGCTGTATTAGATATGGTGACCCCCCAGGACACTGCCTGGCTCCAGATGTGCTGTATTAGATATGGAGACCCCCAGGGCACTGCCTGGCTCCAGATGTGCTGTATTAGATATGGTGACCCCCCCAGGGGACTGTCTGGCTCAAGATATGCTGTATTAGATATGGTGACCCCCCAGGGGACTGCCTGGCTCCAGATGTGCTGTATTAGATATGGTGACCCCCAGGGGACTGTCTGGCTCCAGATGTGCTGTATTAGATATGGTGACCTCCCAGGACACTGCCTGGCATCAGATGTGCTGTATTAGATATGGTGACCCCCAGGGGACTGCCTGGCTCCAGATGTGCTGTATTAGATATTTGGTGACCCCCAAGGGGACTGCCTGGCTCCAGATGTGCTGTATTAGATATGGTGAACCCCCAGGGGACTGCCTGGCTCCAGATGTGCTGTATTAGATATGGTGACCCCCAAGGGGACTGCCTGGCTCCAGATGTGCTGTATTAGATATGGTGAACCCCCAGGGGACTGCCTGGCTCCAGATGTGCTGTATTAGATATGGTGACCCCCCAGGGGACTGCCTGGCTCCAGATGTGCTGTATTAGATATGGTGACCCCCCAGGACACTGCCTGGCTCCAGATGTGCTGTATTAGATATGGTGACCCCCCAGGACACTGCCTGGCTCCAGATGTGCTGTATTAGATATGGTGATTCCCCCAGGGGACTGCCTGGCTACAGATGAGAGAATTCGAAGCCCAGATCAGACAAAGGCGTGCTGGCCTGAACGTGAGAGAAATACCCATGGTGGTATAAGGGTGGGGGTGAGCTATACACACACACACACACACACACACACACACACACACACACACACGCACACACACACACACACACACACACACACACACACACACACACACACACACCTTTCACTGTGCTGTGGGAGAGAGGGAGCAGTACCCTATCCATACAAATGACATAGTGTATGGTGTAAACAACTACAGTGGGGCAGGAAAGTATTTAGTCAGCCACCAATTGTGCAAGTTCTCCCACTTAAAAAGATGAGAGAGGCCTGTAATTTTCATCATAGGTACACTTCAACTATGACAGACAAAATTAGGGGGAAAAAATCCAGAATATCATATTGTAGGATTTTAAATTAATTTATTTGCAAATTATGGTGGAGTAATTGGGGAATTTGAGAATCAGCATGCAGAATTCTGCAAAAATATCCTCTGTGTACAACGTAAAATACCAAAATATGTATGCAGAGCAGAATTAGGCCGATACCCAATTATTATCAAAATCCAGAAAAAATACGATAAATTCTACAACCACCTAAAAGGAAACAATTCCCAATCCTTCCATAACAAAGCCATCACCTACAGAGAGATGAACAGAGATGAACTGGAGAACAGTCCCCTAAGCAAGCTGGTCCTGGGGCTCTGTTCACAAACACAAACAGACCCCACAGAGCCCCAGCACAGCAACACAATTAGACACAACCAAATCATGAGAAAACTAAAATATAAGTACTTGACACACTGGAACGAATTAACAAAAAAAGCAGAGCAAACTAGAATGCTATTTGGCCCTAAACAGATAGTACACCGTTGCAGAATACCTGACCACTGTGACTGATCCAAACTTAAGGAAAGTTTTGACTATGTACAAACTCAGTGAGCATAGCCTTGCTATTGAGAAAGTCCGCCGTAGGCAGACCTGGCTCTCAAGAGAAGACAGGCTATGTGCACGTTGCCCACAAAATGAGGTGGAAACTGAGCTGTACCTCCTAACCTCCTGCCAAATGTATGACCATACTAGAGACACATATTTCCCTCTGAATTTGATTTTGATAAACTCCCATATCTACTGGGTGAAATACCACAGTGTGCCATCACAGCAGAAAGATGTGTGACCTTTTGCCACAAGAAAAGGGCAACCAGTGAAGAACAAACACCACTGTAAATACAACCCATATTCATGTTTATTTATTTTCCCTTTTCTACTTTAACCATTTGCATATCATTACAACACTGTATATATACATCATATGACATTTGAAATGTCTTTATCCTTTTGGAACTTCTATGAGAGTAATGTTTACTGTAAATTTTTATTGTTTATTTCACTTTTGCATATTATCTACTTCACTTGCTTAGAAAATGTTAACATATGTTTCCCATGACAATAAAGTGACCTGCATTTAATTGATCCTAATGCACTAATGATGATGCCACTTGCCTGGTATTCACCAATCACTCCTCGCCCTCCCCCTCTCTCTCTCCCTCCCTCTCCCTCTCTTTCGCTCTCTCGCTCTGATGCTCTGATTACTTGATGACTCACCATCACTTTCTCTCGGTCTCTTTCAATGTCTCTCTCTTTCTATCTTTCTCTCTCTTTCATCATGTCTCAACTCCTCTCTCACCCCTGCTGGGCATTGATGGCTTTCACATCCATCTTTCACTATATAATTATAATCTCTTTTTTCATTTCTCTCAATAAAGTTATCTTCACTTTTTTTAGACCCAATAAAGTTATCTTTATTGGGTCTAAACCTTGTCTGTGACTCTCTCTCCTTTTCTCTAACAACTTCCCTCTATCCAGCCACCCTTTCACCACTTCTCTCTGACTCCATCTCTCTGTCCCCATTTCATCATCCTCCACTTTCTCTCCCTTTCTCTCTCGCTTTTTCTGCCTCTCACTGGTATTGAATAACATGTTTGTACAGATGTTTGCTTTGCTTGAAAGATCCCCCAATGTCTACGACCTCTGCCCCACTTTGCACCCCTCCAGCTGTCTCTCTCCTTCAGAAGTCTACACAGTGGCTTCTCGTACTCAAGATGGACAAAACAGACATCTCTCCACATGTGCCATTGTTTGTCTTTCCTAAGTGTTCCCTCTCTCCTGGGTCTAATTTAGTCTGGTTGTAGGAAGCAGAGAAGCAGTATTGAGTGGTTTGGCTCCACTCACAGTGTGAACCCCAAAACACACTGAAGATGATTGTCAAGCGACAACTGACACTTTTCTCTCGCACTCAACAGAGAATGTTTTCAATTCTATTGTGTTCAATGAATGTTGAATAGGATTCAAGGTTATTTTTCGGCTGTCATCGGCATAATCTTTTGGCGACAATGGAAGTGGAAACATGCTCACTGGCCCGTGACAGAAATTGTTTAGTTGTTACGTTTTAGAGGGAGCAAAAATATATCTTTTTAAAAGCTCCAAAACATGTGACATTCACAACACTTGGACTGGCCTTTTTTAAGTTAGTGGTGCCAGAGCTGTCTAGATACTTATCTATGGAGCAAGATCTTCAGAAACATTACAAAGATACCACACTTCTCTTTAAAAAGGCACTTAAAGTCTATCTGATTGTTGACCATGAGAAAGCCATCAAAACCAGAGCTTGGCCCCAAGTGAACCGAACCCCTTTCACATTTCCCACTCAGTGTGAGCATCAGCAAAAGTGCTGTAATAACTGGATCTTATCAAGTGTTGAATCATTGACTGTGAATGTCTGAAGTGTTTGCAGTTAAGATCTCATAAGTGGGTGGAACATGCTCAGTAGATGAAGCCTGGTTAATGAGTGGCTGTCACGCTCCACTGACAGCTAGGGAGATTTCATTCATAGCAGGACGGAAGGAAGGAATGAGCGTAACGAATGGATAGGACCATGGCTCCGGATAAGCAACTAATTGGTTCTTCCGGTCACTGTGCTAAGTGGCTCCACTAATAGTGTTACTCATATGAGGATATTTGATGCATACCGTTAGGCCAAGATGGGGTCAGCTTGACATGCAGGGCAGTTATTTTGTCAACACACACAATACATCCACGTCACCACTCACACGATAATATATTGCTTCTTTCTGAGCTGGGCAAACACAGGCAAAGGGAACGTGCAGGCAGAGTTTGGCTTGCATTTAATGTGGCAGATTTGTATATATGAATGATTTGTTAATGATATTGGGAAGGGCAAATCATGTCAGTGATAAGTTAGTCAATTCAACTGTGCTAGAAAAGGCTAGTCGTTGTCACCGATCAACCTGCAGAAGGCAAACATAGAGCAAAACACCCACAGGGCACTCCACCACCCGTCCACCACCCGTCCACCACCCGTCCACCCGAGAGAGAGAAAGTGAGAGAACAAGAGAACGAGAGAGAGTGAGTGAGAGAACGAGAGAGATAGAAAACGAGAGAAATAGAGAGCAAGCTACATGATTACTAAGTTTAGATAGCTGGCTAGACTAACTTACCAATCTACAAAATGCCAACTGACATGGGCTAATTGAGTGACTATCAGTGACTGAAATAACAAGAGAAAAACTGCTGATTTACAAGCAAATTATGAAATTGCTGCCATAATATTGCAACAGTAAGTTGAGACCCTGCCAGTTTCCCATCCTCGTATAGACCGTAAAGACTGCATAGACCATATCGATCATATAGACCATATAAACTGTATAGACAATATAGAATGTATAGAACATATAGACCATATAGACCGTATAGACGTATAAACTGTACAGACCATATAGACCATATTGTCACGCCCTGACCGTAGAGAGCTTTTTATGTCTCTATTTTGGTTTGGTCAGGGTGTGATTTGGGTGGGCATTCTATGTTCCTTTTTCTATGATTTGTATTTCTTTGTGTTTGGCCGGGTGTGGTTCTCAATCAGAGGCAGCTGTCTATTGTTGTCTCTGATTGAGAACCATACTTCGGTAGCCTTTTTCCCACCTGTATTTGTGTGTAGTTGTCCATGTATAGTTGCCTGTGAGCACTACGTTGGCTTCACGTTTTCGTTTTGATGGTTATTGTTTTGTTGGTGACATCTTATAATAAATAAGTATGTACGCTGACCACGCTGCGCTTTGGTCCACTGTTTCCACCTTAGATGATTGTGACACATATATAGACCACATATAGACCATATATCCCGGGTGACGCAGTGGTCTAGGGCACTGCATCGCAGTGCTAGCTGCGCCACCAGAGTCTCTGGGTTCACGCCCAGGCTCTGTCGCAGCCGGCCGCAACCGGGAGGTCCGTGGGGCGACGCACAATTGGCATAGCGTCGTCCGGGTTAGGGGTTAGGGAGGGATTGGCCGGTAGGGATATCCTTGTCTCAGTATGTAAAAAAAAAAAAAATGTAATAAATTGTATGCACTCTACTGTAAGTCGCTCTGGATAAGAGCGTCTGCTAAATGACTAAAATGTAAATGTAAATATATATCATATAGACTGTATAGACTATATCAACTGTATAGACAATATAGAATGTATAGAACATTTAGACCATATAGACTGTATAGATCGTATAGACGGTATAGACCATATAGACTGTATACCCATATAGACCATATAGACCATATATACTGTATAGACAGTATGGACCATATAAACCATATAGACTGTATATATCATATAGACCGTATAGAGTGTATAGGCGATATAGACCATATAGACCGTATAAACTGTATAGACGGTAGAGACTGTCTAGACCTTATAGACTGTATAGACTGTGTAGACAGAATAGACTGTATATACCATATACCGGGGTATTTGGACATAACCACGGGAGGGTTGTTGAATACCGTCAATATTGGTGAAACTATTTCTTTGAAGTTTGTTTTTAATACCTTTGAATATTTTTTAAATACTTTTTAAGTGAGTACCTGCAATCAACTTGTGCAACACATTAGGAGATGAAGCAGATTACATTCTTCATTTCACCTGTCAATTTATTTTTCCTTATGAAGCTTACCATTAGTCCCCAGTCACGTTATTTGTTTACAAGCACACAAGGACGAGCGACCGGAGCCTTGTGATCTAGTTACAGTATAGAAATCACAACTAAATGTTTGCCTGCTAGATCTTATAAAATTAAGTTACCTGTTTAAAATGTACTAAGTGCATTTGGTTTGCAAATTTAGCAGTTATGTAGCTGGTTAGCTTCATGTAAAATCAAGCTTCTCTTGGTAACAGCATAGAATACCCCCTGGGTAGGCAACTAGATCAGCCGTGGGTGGGATTTTACATGTACTGGTTAGCATTGCTAACCTCAGGATTACAGAGGCGCAGTGGGGGTTTAAGATGGTGCCTTAAAATGGTGCCTTGTGGTCAGTGCTTGTGGCAGCACGTTGGTATGAAGGTATGACAATCTGGATATTTCCCGAGCCTAAACTATACTGTGAGAGCATTCACCATGCCTGTGTCCCAAATGGCACCTTATTCCTTACATAGTGCACCATATTTGATCGGGCTCAGGTCAACATAAGTGCACTATGTAGGAAATAGGGTGTCATTTTAGCACATCTCACCTTTATTTTACAGAGTTCAATCAGAGTCCCCAACCATTGGGTGGAGGGAGGGAAGGAAGGAGGGAGGACAGAGGACAAAGACAAGAGAGAGTGCAGGGAGATTACTAGTAGATAGAACGTGTTGAATCATGAATGTACAAATGAGAGAAGGTTTCAAGTGGTAGAGGATTAGATGTAGGCCAAGGCTGTGTCAGTACATCAACATCAACACCATTGTCTTACATCAGATAGTGTGTCAATTCCGCCTGCATAGATCTGTCTCGCATGTCGTAAAGGCTAATGGGATCAAAGGTAGGTGACATCATCTGCTGAATCTCATTTCTGCCTCAAAACTGTATGACTTAATCTAAGCTAAAACGATAATGTTCAATTTGTTTGGTGAGGAAGCCTCAGTCGCCCCAATTTACATCTAGCTAAGGATTACTGTGCATCAATGAGCAGTATTTGTGAGGTTTGACTATGGGCACGAAAACTAGCATACATGTGTCTAACAGCTGAGCCAGTCACTGAAATCATCTTTGACTAAAACAATGCTGCTAACCAACCATCTACCTACTTAGCTAGTGATGCACACACAATGTTGAATCTTCCAACAAAAGCTAGCTAGCAAGCTACTGTAGCTAGTAGGGCACATTTTTACATTATTTTGAGTTTCAATGAAGCAGGTGTTCATCTGCCACGAGTCATTGCAGTACGCTCCGAGTTAGCTGCTGTGCTCAGCTGATGCAACAATACAATTGCGGAGAAACATGCTGATCTATGGACTGATTTCTAATAACGGTCAGATACTCTTATTTGTGGGGCTGCATGTCTACAACTTAATGGTAACTTAAACTGGCTAAGTAAGCTTTTTATGTCAGTGAAGGAAAATCTATCTGACTAACTAGCTAGATATGTCAGTACTCTAGCTAGCTACAACAGTTAACTACACAGCTGATCAAGTCACTGCACTTTAGACCAAAGTCCTTGCACAGAATAGGTGGCAAACTATTAAACCACTGTTTACAACGTTAGTAATAATTTAGCTAGCTAGATATTCTGCCTACTTCATGGAGACTCATTCAATAGCGCAGTGAAATAAACAATTGGGAAATATGTTTTAATGGCGGATGCTCAATACTCAAATTTGAAAATGAGTTCCACATCCTACATGACAGATCGGTTGAGTGACAAGCATTACGGAGGAGAGACACTATCTGACGTGAGACAATGAATCAACACACCTCATAACTATCGAATCAAATGTTATTTGTCTCATGCGTTGAATACAACTGATATAGTCTTTACCACAAAAGTATTGATTATGAGCTCTTCCCAACGATGCAGAGTTTAAAAATAGTAATACAAAAGGAATCAAAATAAATACACAATAATGGAGCTATGTAAATGGTGTACCAGTACCAGATAAATGTGCAGAACTATGAGTTATTTGATTTACATAGAGTACCAGTCAAAACTTTGAACACACCTACTCATTACCATGCTATTTTGTCGTCTTAGGTCTCTCTTTATTTAGTGTTGTGTTTTCTCTGTCTTTTGTCCTATCTTTTTTATTTAATTTATTTGTATTTTTAATCCCAGCCCCCATCCTCGCAGGAGGCCTTTTGCCTTTTGGTAGACCGTTATTGTAAATAAGAATTTGTTCTTTTAAGCCTAGTTAAAATAAAAATATCATTGTTTTTCACAATATTCTACATTGTATAATAATAGTGAAGACATCAAAACTATCAAATAACACATATGGAATCATGTAGTAACCAGAAAAGTGTTAAACGAATCAAAATATATTTTAGATTTGAGATTCTTCAAAGTTGCCACCCTTTGCCTCGAACACAGCTTTGCATACTCTTGGTATTCTTTCAATAATTTTATGAATTATTGAAAGATAATCTCTCTAAAAAAATTCCATACCCTCACTCTTTAAAAATGTCTTACTGGCTATTATTCATCACGATCAGACAAGATTATCAAATGGAAGATATATTGGAGATAACATTAGACAATTGTTATAAATAATTGAAAACTATGAGAATGCAGGGAAACAAGGCAAAATCTTAACAGCAGATGTGTAATATCATTTATAAAGTAGGGCTATATAAAGTATGGCTAGTGCCTGGATTATTTTAACTTTGGAGAATATTCTATAAATGGATAACATTTATGTACAATTATAAATAATGGTTATTTCTCTGAACATTTTGTTTATTATGGCCATTGAATTGTTAGCTTTAAAAATCAGATACAATGATAAAATGAAGGGGTTAGAAATGAATGGATTAGAAACAAAGGTATCAGTTTATGTCGATGAAGTTTTCGAAAGTCCATAATCTTCAAGCCTGAAAGGTCTTATTGAGGAAATCGATAATTTCTCCAGTTTATCTGGATTAAAACCCAACTACGATAAATATACTATATTACAGATTGGGTCCATAAAAGACACACACTTTAAAATGTGGTCTCCCGATTAAAAGGGTGGATGGTGCAGTTGATTTGCTTCGTGTACAAGTTACTGAAAAAATGTTGATATAAAATTTGCAAAATTAATCGGATCTTGAAACCATGGAAAGGGAAACACCTGTCAATCTATGAGAAAATTACACTGATTAATTACCTAGTTATATCACAGTTTACATATCTATTCATGGCTCTGCTGACTCCAGGAGAATGTTTTTAAAGTTATGTGAGCAAAAAATATTTCATTTTATTTGGAGTGGAAAACCAGATAAAAGTTGAAAGGGTATATTTATATAATTAATATGAGATTGGAGGATTAAAGCTATTATTAAGGAATGGAACACTCGTCACTTTAATAATGTTTACATATCTGGCATTACTCATCTCATATGTATATACTGTTTTCTATACTCTTCTATGGTATCTCATTCACTTAATAATGTTTACATATCTTGCATTACTTATGTCATATGTATATACTATTTTTCTATACTTCTCTATATTATCTTAGTCCGTCCCGCTCTGACATCGCTCGTCTACGTGTATATAGTCAAAATTAATTCCTACTTAGGTGTGTGTATTGGGTATATGTTGTGTAATTAGTTTGATATTACTTGTAAGATATTACTGCACTGTCGGAGCTAGAAGCACAAGCATTTTGCTACACCCGCAATAACATCTGCTAATCACGTGTATGTGACCAATAAAATTTGATTTGATTTGAGTAATAGTTTTTTATAGATGTAGTGGTCTCTGAACAAAACAATACCAATATTAACAAGACAGTCATAATAGTCGTTTTGAGGTTTAGTGGTCTCTGTAGAAGACAATACCAGTATTAACAAGAGAGTCATAATAGTCGTTTTGAGGTTTAGTGTTCTCTATACAAGACAATACCAGTATTAACAAGAGAGTCATAATTGGACAAGTTTTCTTAATTAGTCACCTTGGGTACAGTAATACAACTGGAGAATGCTAATCAGCAGAGATGATGTGTTTGTTTCTGTGTATTTTAGCAGAGTGGTGATGAACCTGGCATATTAATGAGCAAACAGTGTGCTTCATAGTTGGCTGTTAATGGACTACTATATTACTAATTTACAAACTGTCCATCTGCTAAGGACAAAAACGTTCTTGTGTTATGCCAAACGTTTTTGTTGGTTTTGTTTCATTCTTAGTTGGTGTGTGTCTGTGTGTGCGCACACGTGTGTGGGTCTGTTTGCTAATGATGTCAAACGGTAACATCTGCATGTATTACAGCTGCAATCTTTTATGGAGGATTCCTCCGTCTTCAATCTGCCTGCCAAGAGACAACTAGAGAGAACAATCAGGGAGATAGAGAAAGAGAGGGATCGGGGAAGAGTGAGGATGAAATATTGAGATGGGGAAGATACAAATAGAGAGAGAGAGAGAGAGAGAGAGAGAGAGAGGAGAGAGAGAGAGAGGAGAGAGAGAGAGAGAGAGAGAGAGAGAGAGAGAGAGAGAGAGAGGAGAGAGAGAGAGGGAGAGAGAGAGAGGAGAGAGAGAGAGAGAGAGAGAGAGAGAGAGAGAGAGAGAGAGAGAGAGAGAGAGAGAGAGAGAGAGAGAGAGAGAGAGAGAGAGAGAGAGAGAGAGAGAGAGAGAGAGAGAGAGAGAGAGAGAGAGAGAGAGAGAGGAGAGAAGAGAGAGAGAGAGAGAGAGAGAGAGAGAGAGAGAGAGAGAGAGAGAGAGAGAGGATGGTAGAAATTATGAGAGTCTTGTGGTTTATAGGCAAGGGGAATCAGTTGGGGAAGTGTGAGTGCTGCTGGTGAGAGACTGAGAGACTTAGAGACAACCATGGAAACAGTTGTGCTGTTAACGTAGGCTGAAAAATGTGGCCTGGCTATAGGGTCATAGAGAGACCCCAGCTTTGCAACCTGATCTCCCTCCCACCCTCCCACACACACACACACACACACACACACACACACACACACACACACACACACACACACACACACACACACACACACACACACACACACACACACACACACACACACACACACACACACACACACACACACACACACGGAACGCTCATCATCCACCTCTGCTATCGTCCAATCAGCCCAGAATAGAACACATCGGGGGACTGGCAAGCAGGGGCCTGAGCTATCCACTATCCAGTCTCCTCTGCTCCCGACTGTACAGCACCGCACCCTTCATTAGTGTGCCCCAGCCATATGGCCAGCAGTCACCACAATTATTCCCCCCTCTACCGCAGTTGAAATGTCTCTCTTTCCTTTTCCTCTTCCTGCTCTTCCTCCACCTCCTATGCTGACTCTAGGCGTTCTGACATTCAGGTTGTCAACTCTGGCTTCAGACAATGCTCTTTGCACATGAAATTAAAACCTGACACTCCTGGCCTCCTGGAACAGAATGTTTTTTTCCTTTTTTTCTTTTTTTTCTTCTCTGTCGTTGGACAAGATGTAAAGTGGCTGTCTGCGGTTTACATATTCTGCTCTCACCTTTTTCTCTCTGTCTCTCTCTCTCTCTTTCTCTCTGTCTCACTCTCTCTTACTCTCTCACTCTCTCTCACTCTCTCTCTGTCTGTCTCTCTCTGTCTCTTTCTCTCTCTCCCGTTCTCTAACACACACACGCACACACACCACATGAGGCTGCTGAGGAACTGCTCATAATAACGTCTGGAACAGAGCATTACCACGAGCCTGTCCTCCCTAATTAAGGTACCACCAACCTCCTTCTTTCACAGTCTTCCAGCTGTCTCCCTGTCCATGTATGTTGCACCTGTTTTCCCTGGTGCCCTATGTCACATGGTCGGTACACTTGCTATGATCTCACCCTTTGAGACATGGGATCATTTTCTCACATCTCAGAAAGTGACTACTTTTCAAAACTATTTCAATACCAATCTCGGAAAAACTATTTGAATACAGAGCTGAGAAAGCAACTGCTTTTTAAAAGCATTTGAATACAGATCATAAGAAGTGACTACTTTTCAGAAACTGTTGGACTGCCTTCCGTCAACTAATGGCAGGGCTGTATCTGGAACTGCATCTTGAAGATAGAAATATAATGAATAGAGAACACACAATCTCCTATACTATTCCAATCTATCTGACAGTAATATTTGATCTACACAGTACATTTCTATCTGAATATTTTGTAAATGTCCATTCTCCTGAATGTCGGTGTAACGTCCTGACCTTGGTTCTTATGTGTTGTGCTTGTTTTAGTGTTGGTCAGGACGTGAGCTGGGTGGGAATTCTATGTTGTGTGTCTAGTTTGTCTGTTTCTGTGTTCAGCCTAATATGGTTCTCAATCAGAGGCAGCTGTCAATTGTTGTCCCTGATTGAGAATCATATATAGGTGGCTTGTTTTGTGTTGGGGATTGTGGGTGGTTGTCTTCTGTCTTTGTGTTCTGCACCAGATAGGACTGTTTCGGTTTTCACAATTCTTGTTTTGTTGTTTGTAGTGTTCTAAATGATTCTTTATTAAATCATGATGAACACTAGCCGCGCTGCATTTTGGTCCTCTCCTTCATCCCAGGAAGAAAACCGTTACAGTCGGCCTCCGGTGTACATAATCAAGTCAAACCAATTAACCAATGATATTTTGTACAGATACGTATAAATAAGTTGTGATGCTCAACTACAGTATGACTATTTCAACATGCCAGTGAAAATGTCGAAAGCTGCAATACATTTTATGGTACCTAAAAATACTGCAGAGTAATTCAAATCCATTTGCAAACATTGCAAACAGCCAGTTGGATGCTTAGCAAAAACAACTTCTTTGTCCATCTGAGGGCGAGTGTTACTTTTTCAAACACACACTGTACCACCTTTAAAGGGATAGTTTACTCAGAATACAAACTAACATGATTTTCCACGTACCTTGCCTGAAGTTGATTCAAGAAGGCATTTTGGCATATTTTGTTTCCTTTGGACACTTATTAGCCATATTTTGTTACTGATAGCATTTTCAGTAACACTTAACTTTTAATTGTTCTTGTGCCGGTGTAATACAATTGTGATTACTTTTGTAGCAACATTTAATCAGCATGTTGTTACATAATACTTTGGTAATTTAAATGGATTTGCATAATGACCATTTTTATGAGTACTGTACACAAGATAAATAGTGACTGTTCCTTATTCCACTTATGTAATAACGTATTTTTTAATTATAAAGATATTTCCAAAGTCCTATGTAACAACAATGTTCTTATTGTAATAATCAAAGTTACTCTACATGTATAAGACCGGAATGTCAAGTGTTGCTGTATTACCTTACTTCTCACTCATTATGAACATATATTTGTTAGTCATTTTGAAGCTCAAAAGTGGCCTACTCTAATGCTGTGGTGACTCCATGTTCCTCATGTATTTAATTATAGGCTATATTAAGATTCATATCTAAGAGCCCTCCAAATCATATATTTAGACTAACTCAACTAACTGTCATAGTTTTTGGTTCATCAAATATTTGGCAGAAATCAAATAAACAAAATTTTGTTTTCAAATAACTTGCATATATTCAACCAATGTTAATATTAGTTGTTTCTCTGAGAGGTATTCAAAATACTTTCAAATATTATTTGTGTTTCTGATACCTGTATTTTAATATCAAAGAAAGTAGTTGTCTTTAAGTTGAATCTCTAAATAAACTATTTTACTGTATATAAATGAACTGTACTGTATATTATATAAACTATATTCTCTATGTAAAGTAGCCTAGCGGTTAGAGAGGCGAGCCAGCAACTGGAGGGTTGCCAGTTTGAATACCGGGTCCATCTGGAAAACTCTGGCAGGAAGTGGGCTGGCAACCGGAGGGTGGCTGGTATAATATCATAGATGTTGTTGCTTGCCGATGTGCCCTGCAAGGCACTCAACCCCCCACAACAACAGAACAGTGTGGCAGCCCCCCGCACCTCTCTAAAAACACCTGTGTATGTATGTATGTATGTATGTATGTATGTATGTATGTATGTATGTATGTATGTATGTATTTATGTATGTATGTATGTATGTATGTATGTATGTATGTATGTATGTGTGAGTGAGTGACTTTTGGAGGGGTTGGGTTAAAAGCAGAAGTAAACATTCAATTGGACCTTGTGTACAATTGACCAATAAAGTTACCTTAATTTTAAACTATTTTAGAGTTGGTATTTTCAAATAAACTACAAATACAACTATTTTCTGCCCATGTCTGCACCCTATAGTAACCTGTATAACCTTAATCATGGCTAATCCATAGTTGGGCCTGCATCCTGGACTTTGTCTCTCCATGGGTTTAGGTAGGCTGCAGCGCATCGATACACCTCTCTCTCTCTCTCTCTCTCTCTCTCTCTCTCCCTCTCTCTCTCTCTCTCTCTCTCTTTCTCTCACTCTCTCTCCTCTCATTCTCACTGTCTCTCTCTCTCTCTCTCTCTCCCTCTCTCTCGCTCTCTCTCTCTTTCGCTCTCTCTCTCTCACTCTCTCTTGCTCTCTCTTTCTCTCTGTCTTTCTCTCTGTCTTTCTCTCTCTCTCTCTCACTCTCTACCTCTCTCTCTTCATCCCTCTCTATATGTAAAACACTGGCGCTGATAATGCCTGGGCCGAGATGAGAGATAGAGCATCATCTGTGTACTCATAATTAAAAGAAATCACAGACATTCAGTACTGTTCGCCTAAGCTGTGCCGACATCCAGGGCTGCATGGGCCAATCCCTGAGCAGGTTCGCCGGGGCGTCCACCTGCCCTGCGTAGGTAGGATACCGTAAATTGGAGCAGCGTCTGTGTTGGTGTTTTGTTTTTCCCCACGTGGCACATTCCGTAACGCCAGTAATTGTTCAGCTCAAAGGTGCTGTAACCTCCATTACTGATGCTGTTATAGCAGTGATTTAGCTGAGAGTAGTGCTTTGGGATGGGTAATTAGATAGGTAATACCATCACATTAAGTCCATGAAATGGAACAGGTAGGAGGTTGCTGTTGTTGGGATTACTGTCCTTGCCCATGTAATACTTTAGACAGGCTACGTTGGTTGGGATTACTGTTCTGGCCATGTAATACTTTAGACAGGCTACGTTGGTTGGGATTACTGTTCTGGCCATGTAATACTTTAGACAGGCTACATTCATTAGGATTACTGTCCTTGCCCATGTAATACTTTAGACAGGCTACGTTGGTTGGGATTACTGTTCTGGCCATGTAATACTTTAGACAGGCTACGTTGGTTGGGATTACTGTTCTGGTCATGTAATACTTTAGACAGGCTACGTTGGTTGGGATTACTGTTCTGGCCATGTAATACTTTAGACAGGCTACGTTGGTTGGGATTACTTTTCTGGTCATGTAATACTTTAGACAGGCAACATTGGTTAGGATTACTGTTCTGGCCATGTAATACTTTAGACAGGCTACATTGGTTAGGATTACTGTTCTGGCCCATGTAATACTTTAGACAGGCTACATTCATTGGGATTACTGTTCTGGCCATGTAATACTTTAGATAGGCTACGTTGGTTAGGATTACTGTTCTGGCCATGTAATACTTTAGATAGGCTACGTTGGTTAGGATTACTGTTCTGGTCATGTAATACTTTAGACAGGCTACATTCATTAAGATTACTGTTCTGGCCATGTAATACTTTAGACAGGCTACATTCATTAGGATTACTGTTCTGGCCATGTAATACTTTAGACAGGCTACGTTGGTTGGGATTACTGTTCTGGTCATGTAATACTTTAGACAGGCTACATTCATTGGGATTACTGTTCTGGTCATGTAATACTTTAGACAGGCTACATTCATTGGGATTACTGTTCTGGTCATGTAATACTTTAGACAGGCTACATTCATTGGGATTACTGTTCTGGCCATGAAATACTTTAGACAGGCTACATTCATTGGGATTACTGTTCTGGTCATGTAATACTTTAGACAGGCTACATTCATTGGGATTACTGTTCTGGTCATGTAATACTTTAGACAGGCTACATTCATTGGGATTACTGTTCTGGCCACGTAATACTTTAGACAGGCTACATTCATTAGGATTACTGTTCTGGCCATGTAATACTTTAGACAGGCTACATTCATTGGGATTACTGTTCTGGCCATGTAATACTTTAGACAGGCTACATTCATTGGGATTACTGTTCTGGCCATGTAATACTTTAGACAGGCTACATTCATTGGGATTACTGTTCTGGCCATGTAATACTTTAGACAGGCTACATTCATTGGGATTACTGTTCTGGCCATGT
Source organism: Salvelinus fontinalis (assembly GCF_029448725.1). Lineage (NCBI taxonomy): Eukaryota > Metazoa > Chordata > Actinopteri > Salmoniformes > Salmonidae > Salvelinus > Salvelinus fontinalis. The sequence goes on from NC_074665.1 coordinate 81,218,212, forward strand.
AATACTTTAGACAGGCTACATTCATTGGGATTACTGTTCTGGCCATGTAATACTTTAGACAGGCTACATTCATTGGGATTACTGTTCTGGCCATGTAATACTTTAGACAGGCTACATTCATTGGGATTACTGTTCTGGCCACTGTAATTAATACAGTGCATTTGGAAAGTATTCAGACCCCTTGACTTTTTCTACAGGCTGGTTACAGCCTTATTCAAAAATGGATTACATGAATGTTTCCTCATCAATCTACACATACTATCCCATAATTACAAAGCGAAAACAGGTTTTTAGACATTTTTGCAAATGTATTAAAAATAAATAAACAGAAATACCTAATTTACATAAGTATTCAGACCCTTTGCTAATGACACTCAAAATTGAGCTCAGTTGCATCCTGTTTTTAAAAAATGTATTGAAAAAAAAAAGAACCTTTATTAACTTGGCAAGTCAGTTAAGAACAAATTCTTATTTACAATGACGGCCTAGCCAGGCCAAACCCGGACGATGCTGGGCCAATTGTGCGCCACCCTATGGGAATCCCAATCATGGCCAGATGTGATACAGCCTTGATACAGCTTGTTTCCAATGATCATCCTTGCATGTTTCTACAACTTGATTGGAGTCCACCTGTGGTCAATAAATTGATTGGACATGTTTTGGAAATACACACACCTGTCTATATAAGGTCCCACAGTTGACACTCCATGTCAGAGCAAAAATCACGCGCTGAGGTCCAAGGAATTGTCGATTGACCTCTGAGACAGGATTGTGTCGAAGTACGGATTTGGTGAAGGGTTCCAAAAAATATCTGCAGCATTGAAGGTCCCCAAGAACATAGTGGCCTCCATCATTCTTAAATGGAAGAAGTTTGTGACCAACAAGACTCTTCCTAGAGCTGGCAGCCCAGCCAAACTGAACAATCAGGTGAGAAGGGCCTTGGTCAGGGAGGTGACCAAGATCCTGATGGTCACTCTGACAGAGCTTTAGAGTTCCTCTGTAGAGATGGGAAAACCTTCCAGAAGGACAACCATCTCTGCAGCACTCCACCGATCAGGCCTTTATGGTAGAGTGGCCAGACGGAAGCCACTCCTCAGATGGAAATCTGGTCCAGAGCGCTCAGGACCTCAGACTGGGGAGAAGGTTCACATTCCAACAGGACAACAACCCTAAGCACAAAACCAAGACAACGCAGTAGTGGCTTCGGGACAAGTCTCTGAATGTCCTTGAGTGGCCTAGCCAGAGCCCGAACTTTAACCTGATCAAACATCTCTTGAGAAACCTGAAAAAAGTTGTGCAGCGATGTTCTCCATCCAGCCTGACAGAGCTTGAGAGGATCTGCAGAGAAGAATGGGAGAAACTCCCCAAATACAGCTTGTAGCGTCATATCCAAGAAGACTCGAGGCTGTAATCACTGCCAAAGGTCCTTCAACAAAGTACTGAATAAAGGGTCTGAATACTTATGTAAATGTGATATTTGCGTGAAATAAAATATGAACTGTTTTTTGCTTTGTCATTATGGGGTAGTGTGTGTAGATTGATGATGAAAAAAACATATGTTTTAAGCAATTTTAGAGTAAGGCTGTAACGTAACAAATGTGGGAAAATTAAAGGGGTCTGAATACTTTCCAAATGAACTGTACTTTAGATAGGCTACATTGGTTGGGATTACATTCTTGGTCCATGTATATGCACATTATGCCTACAACATGTGCACATTAAGATTCCTAAGCAGCAGTGTGGGTACAGTATAGTGAATGGGGACTGACAAGCACCCAGCTACCCAACCTTGACCTTACCTGCCCTACACTGCCCTCCCCTGCCCTACACTGACCTGTCCTGACCTGCCCTACACTGACCTGTCCTGACCTGACCTGCCCTACACTGACCTGATCTGCCCTACACTGAACTGACCTTCCCTACACTGACCTGCCCTGACCTGCCCTACACTGAACTGACCTTCCCTACACTGACCTGCCCTGACCTGACCTGCCCTACACTGAACTGACCTTCCCTACACTGACCTGCCCTGACCTGACCTGACCTGCCCTACACTGAACTGACCTTCCCTACACTGACCTGCCCTGACCTGACCTGCCCTACACTGACCTGCCCTACACTGACCTGCCCTGACCTGACCTTCCCTACACTGACCTGCCCTGACCTGACCTGCCCTACACTGACCTGCCCTACACTGACCTGACCTGCCCTACACTGACCTGCCCTACACTGACCTGACCTGCCCTACACTGACCTGACCTGCCCTACAGGGAACTGACCTTCCCTACACTGACCTGCCCTGACCTGACCTGCCCTACACTGACCTGACCTGCCCTACAGTGAACTGACCTGACCTGACCTGCCCTACACTGACCTGCCCTACACTGACCTGCCCTACACTGACCTGCCCTACACTGACCTGCCCTGGCCTACCCTGCTCACCCTGCCCTGACCTGACCTGCCCTACACTGACCTGCCCTGACCTACCCTGCCATGACCTGCCCTACCCTGCTCTTCCCTGCCCTGACCTGCCCTAAACTCCCCTGCCCTGGCCTACCCTGCTCACCCTGCCCTGACCTGACCTGCCCTACACTGACCTGCCCTGACCTACCCTGCCATGACCTGCCCTACCCTGCTCTTCCCTGCTCTGACCTGCCCTAAACTGCCCTGCCCTGACCTGCTCTACCCTGCTCTGACCTACCCTACCCTACCCTGCACTATCCTGCCCCAACTTACCCTGCCCTGACCTGCCCTACCCTGCCACGCACTGCCCTAACCTGCCCTGACCCACCCAGCCCTACCATGCCCTGCTTGTCTTAAGACGTTTGTGGAGCTCCCTCCCCTTTTATCTGTCAATCATGTTATTGTCCTGTAAAGTTGCAGCGTGGTGACTCTTGACCTGTCATGCATGTGTGATACAGCACAGCACAGTAATGTCTTCATCATAATACGTCTCAACTCCTGGGTGAAAGCAAACTGGATTTGAACTGACTGACTCATTCCCCGTTTGAGGGAACGTCTTGAGTTTAATTCCTACAAACAAAGGACTGACCGGCAAGTCACACAATGTTTGTTTTCCTGTTCTATAGCATTGTTTTGTGCCCTGTGTTATTTTTGTACTTCATTCCCATGAATAAATCATGTCGACTCCATAATTTAAACAAGCAGTCAGAGATTTACACAGAGCTCTGTCAGCTACGTTTGTTTGGTGGCATATTCAATAATTGTTTCATATATCAATTGACTGGGTGCCTGGTGCCTGAGCCTGGTGCTGAGCCTCATGCTGAGTCTGGTGCTAGGTCTCTACACAACGGTGTTGCTGCTAGCCCATTTTTTGGGGGGCTATTAATCAACTCGCCATTTCTCTTGAAAGATATCAAATCATCCACGAGAGAATCAAGTCAATAACTATGTGGGACACTGGGCTGAAGGGAGTTGTAGTTTTCAATAAGCAAATATTCAACCTAGTTCAGAAAAGAAACGTGGGAATTAACTGCATTTACCATAATCCATTGCACCTGTTGTTTCCAGGTCCGACAGAGATGGATAAACTTTTAGACCTGCTAAATTAGGTTAGATACACACTCCGCATAGACGCACAGACAGCATGACAAAGAAATGTACCAAACACAAGGAAGAGAGAAATGGATAGAGACAGATCGTGAACGTATACTTTATCTATAATGAACAAAAATATAAACGCAAAATTGTTGGTCCCATGTTTCATGAGCTGAATTTACATATCCCAGAATTTTCCACAGACAAAAAAAAGTATACTTTATCTATAATGAACAAAAATATAAACGCAAAATTGTTGGTCCCATGTTTCATGAGGTGAATTTACATATCCCAGAATTTTCCACAGACAAAAAAAAGTGTATTTCTCTCAAATGTGCACAAATTTGTTTACATCCCTGTATGTGAGCATTTCTCCTTTGCCAAGATAATCCATCCACCTGACAGGTGTGGCATATCAAGAAGCTGTTTAAACAGCATGATCTCTGCACAGGTGTACCTGTGTTGGGAAATAAAAGCCACCCTAAAATGTGCAGTTTTGTCACACAACACTGCCACAGACGTCTCAAGTTTTGATGGAACGTGCAATTGGCATGCTGACTGCAGGAATGTCCCACAGAGCTGTTGCCAGATAATCACATGTTCATTTATCTGGAGAATTTGACAGTACGTCCAACCGGGCTCACAACCACAGGCCATGTGTAACCACACCAGCCCAGGACATCCACATTCACCTGCAGGGGGTGCTGAGGAGTATTTCTGCCCTTTTGTGGGGAAAAACTCCTTCTGATGGTTTGGGCCTGGCTCTATGCCCTCCCTATACCCTCCCAGGCCCACCCATGTCTGTGCCCCTGCCCAGTCATGTGAAATCCATAAATTAGGGCCTAATTTATTTATTTAAATATATTAATTTCCTTCTATGAACTGTAACTCTGTAACTTTTTTGAAATTGTTGCTTTTTGCGTTCATATTTTTGCTCAGTGTACTTTGAAGAACTATTACTATTATTTCATCAGACAGCTCTGCAGCTAGTCTAGCTAAATTGGATGCCTAAAGACAGTACAGTATGGGGAGTACAGAGACAACGTTAGATGGTCTGGCTGGCTGACTGCTACTGCCTGAGCAGAGATGAGATTAGGACTTTAAGGAATTAGAAATAATGAATTAATTAAGTCATCAAATAAAAATGAAGTAAAATACACCACAAAAGTGTATTTATTTTCCTACTGGTACTGGACACCCAAGTGCGCACACATATTTTTTTAATACTACAAAAATGACAGGGTAGCCTACTCTGCTGAAACTGATAAACAGATCAATGAGAACATTTTGGTGTGAACCATATAATTGGCCCTCGAAAATAAGAGACATAAATACATTATGACGTCCATTTTACCTGGAGGAGGAAATGGTTGTCTAAAAATAAACACAAGCGGCACTGACCCAATGAGACAGTGAATATGCACACTCAACGGGGATATGGCAGATGTTCTCCAATGGTGCCAGTAAGGTAAGCTAGTGTTTGCTCAATTAAGTTAAGAATTGTATAATTAAAAGACAGGTTGGAGTCTTTTCATTGTCATCTCTTTACAGCAATAGCCATTTGCTCTCCAAACAGTTTTTCATCAATTGTATTTTTAAATATTGCGATATGCCTGGCTGGGTATCTGCACAAATTGCGGCCCTTCCGACTGTAGTCTATGCAATTTAAAACAATCCACAGATTTTTTTTAAAGTAGCTAACGATCCCCTGTTTCAAAATTGGGCTTTCTGGTGCCCTAGCCTATTTTGAATTATTTAATTTATTTCTGTATAGACAGGAATAAGCTAATTTGGCATTACAATTTTTGGCATTGCAATTCAATTTACTTGAGGCAAAGCTTAGTTTACCCTAGCCTTATGGACACACCACCTATGCCTTTCAACACAACCCGTCGTGATGTTTTCATCTGATTGTCAATCACTTAACAAAGGCGCTCCTGTAGGCTACCTGCACACATTCGTTCACTCACAAAATCATTTCAGCATCCAAACCCCAACAGTGTACTGTGCACCCACAATTTATTTTATTTATTTATTAATTAAAGAGACATAACTTACAAAACACCACCGTCTCTCGTAATGACATTCTGCTATTGTCTTTAGGACTACACTTGTAGCCTGAATTGTTACACTGTTGTCCACGTGCGCCTCGGTCTCGTCCACTCATCTCTGCCTTGTCTGCAAAAAAGCCCTCCCTCGCCCTCCTTTTGGCAAATCTGACCTCCTCCATTTTGTTGCCCCCAGCCTATAGCCAGAAACTAAAACAGGAAACGCCCGTGCTCAGGTCTGTTCATCGCTGGTCCGACCAATCTGATTACACGCTTCAAGATTGCTTCGATCACATGGACTGGGATATGTTCTGGTTAGTGTTGATAAACAACATTGATGTACACGCTAATTCGGTGACCGAGTTTATTAGCAAGTGCATCGGTGATGTTGTACCCACGGCGACAATTAAAACCTTCCCCAACCAGAAACCATGGGTTGATGGCAGAATTCACGCAAAACTGAAGCGCGAACCACTGTTTTTAATCGGGGCAAGGCGACCAGGAACATGACCGAATACAAACAGTGTAGCTATTCCTTCCGCAAGGCAATCAAACAAGCTAAGCGTCAGTATAGAGACAAAGTAGTGTCGCAATTCAACGGCTCAGACATGAGAGGTATGTGGCAGGGTCTACAGTCAATCACAGACTACAAAAATAAAATCAGCCCCGTCACGGACCACAATGTCTTGCTCCCAGACAGACTAAAAAACTTTATTGCTCACTTTGAGGACATTACAGTGCCACCGACACAGCCCGCAACCAAAACGCGCGGACTCTCCTTCACCGCAGCCAACGAGAGTAAAACATTTAAACGTGTTAACCCTCGCAAGGCTGCCGGCCCAGACGGCATCCCTAGCCGCGTCCTCAGAGCATGCGCAGACCAGCTGGCTGGTGTGTTTACGGACATATTCAATCAATCCCTATCCCAGTCTGCTGTTCCCACATGCTTCAAGATGGCCACCATTTTTCCTGTTCCCAAGAAAGCTAAGGTAACTGAGCTAAACGAATATCGCCCTGTAGCACTCACTTCCGTCATCGTGAAGTGCTTTGAGAGACTAGTCAAGGATCATATCACATCCACCCTACCTGACACCCTAGACTCACTCCAATTTGCTCACCGCCCCAATAGATCCACAGACAACGCAATCACAATCACATTGCACACTGCCCTAACCCATCCGGACAAGAGCAAACCTATGTAAGAATGCTGTTCAACGACTACAGCTCAGCATTTAACACCATAGTACCCTCCAAACTCGTCATTAAGCTCGAGACCCTGGGTCTCGACCCCACCCTGTGCAACTGGGTCCTGCACTTTCTGATGAACCGCCCCCAGGTGGTGAGGGTAGGAAACAGCACCTCCACCCCGCTGATCCTCAACCCTGGGGCCCCACAAGGGTGTGTTCTCAGCCCTGCTGTACTCCCTGTTCAGCCATGACTGCGTGGCCATGTACGCCTTCAACTCAATCATCAAGTTTGCAGACGACACGACAGTAGTAGGCTTGATTACCAACAACGAGACGGCCTACAGGGAGGAGGTGAGGGCCCTCTGATTGTGGTGTCAGGAAAATAACCTCACACTTAACGTCAACAAAACAAAGGAGATGATTTTGGACTTCAGGAAACAGCAGAGGGAGCACCCCCCTATCCACATTGACGGGACAGTAGTGGAGAAGGTGGAAAGTTTTAAGTTCCTCGGCGTACACATCACAGACCAACTGAAATGGTCCACCCACACAGACAGTGTGGTGAAGAAGGCGCAACAGCACCTCTTCAACCTCAGGAGGCTGAAGAAATGTGGCTTGTCACCAAAAACACTCACAAACTTTTACAGATGCACAATCAAGAGCATCCTGTTGGGCTGTGTCACCACCTGTTACGGCAACTGCTCCACCCACAACCGCAAGGCTCTCCAGAGGGTAGTGAGGTCTGCACAACGCATTACCGGTGGCAAACTACCTGCCCTCCAGAACACCTAAACCACCTGATGTCACAGGAATGCCAAAAAGATCATCAAGGACAACAACCTCCCGAGCCACTGCCTGTTCACCCCGCTATCATCCAGAAGGGGAGGTCAGTACAGGTGCATCAAAGCTGGGACTGAGAGACTGAAAATTATCTTCTATCTCAAGGCCATCAGACTGTTTAACAGCCATCACTAACATTGAGTGGAGGCTACCAACATACTGACTCAAATCTCTAGCCACTTTAATAATTAAATATTGGATGTAATAAATATATCACTAGTCACTTTAAACAATGCCACTTTATATAATGTTTATACATTACTCATCTCATATGTATATACTGTGCTCTGTACCATCTACTGCATCTTGCCTATGCCGTTTGACCATCGCTCATCCATATATTTATATGTACATATTCTTATTCATTCTTTTACACTTATGTGCATAAGGTAGTTGTGAAATTGTTAGATTACTTGTTAGATATTACTGCATGGTCGGAACTAGAAGCACAAGCATTTCGCTACCATCGCATTAACATCTGCTAACCATGTGTATGTGACCAATATAATTTGATTTGATTTGATTATAAAGGCGGTTCTGATCCAACCATTAATTCATACATTGTTGTGCCCCTTGCTTGAGAGGATGGAAGTTCAGTATGTAGCTACATGTAGAATGCTAATGTTAACTTGCTAACCTAACCTAACCTGGAAGTTAGGCTAGTGAGCAAGCACAACAAAAATGTAAAGTGTGTACTGTATGACAGTCATAGACCGTTTCATCAACATGAAAGAGAGGAGGATGGCATTGGCGTTTCTCTACATGTAGGGTGAGTCAACATGTTTTTCTACTTGCACAAGCGCAAACTCACACACGCACACAGAAATTAAGTTGATTGAACTAAATAGTTTTTGGTATATTTTAGATGTCACTGTATTAGACTAAGCAGAGGTGATTTGATGATGTTGAAATGTTGAAGTTGAAATGGTGTTGGAATGGTGGAGGCAGCTCCTGCTTTCTTTGTGACTTGCGGTAACTCTCAGTGGTTCTAAGCCAATAGTTGTTTAGTGGTCCGCTTTGTGGACTTCATTGGACAGAGGTTTTTATCCGGTTATGTGATGAAACAAAGGTGTGGTTGAATTTATTCTGCCACTATGTCTTCTTATTGTCTCAGTCTTCAGGCCTATATATATATCACGGTCACAGGGGATATGAATTAACAGGTTACAGAGCAAACAACGCAATTATCACAAACATTGGTCTTGGCTTCCCCGGTGATTTTACCTGCTCACCGCTACTGTAAACCACCCGGTGATTTTACCTGCTCACCGCTACTGTAAACCACCCGGTGATTTTACCTGCTCACCGCTACTGTAAACCACCCGGTGATTTTACCTGCTCACCGCTACTGTAAACCACCCGGTGATTTTACCTGCTCACCGCTACTGTAAACCACCCGGTTTACAGTCAATTGGCACATTTTTAATTAGGCTGACATGCAGTAATGTTAAGTAATGGTTTAATAGGCTATTGTTTTTGGGGCATGTTGTATTAAGTTTGATAGTCTCACGTTTTACCGGTATGGCTACCACCACTCTGTATTTTACTGGGATGCCGTACCGGACTGTACCACCTTACTTTCACCCCTGTATACAACTAAACCATTTTTTTATTTCAAAGTTTTTCTATTGATCTTTGTCTCACACTGAAACAGTCTCAACAGTAGGCGAGACTGCATGTGTACCAAATGGCAACCAAATCCCTTTATAGTGCACTTCATTTGACCATCACAATAAGGGACTAGAGTGCTATTTTGGAAACAGCCTCTAAAAGGCTCTGCCAGGAAACTTCCCCAGCCTCCCGCTGAACTTAAACATCTACATTTCGTTTTTTGCAAAAGCACTTTGAACAGCCCAACGTTTGAAAGCCCAGGCTAGTGAAGTACACTCTATGGATGGTTTAATGTTGTTCACAGTAGGGACACTGCCCTGCCTGGCCTCTGCAAACACACACACAGACACACACACCTGCTTCTAATTAGCTAGATGTAGTGCGTGTGTGTTTGTGTGTGTGTGTGATTTGTCTGTGTGTGTGTTTTTATAGTTTTGTTTGTACAGGTCTCAGAAAAATCTCCACCACCTCACCTCTGAGTAACTTTGAAATGCAGTAGCTTGGGGACACGGCAAAGCTTGTTTTTCCTCTCGTCTGAATAATGTTTAGGCTTCCTGGCTCAATTCCCAAGAAAAAGCCATGCAATAAAATGTTTTCCTTACTTAGGCATCTATTTACCCAACAGCCATTGTGCTACCCTGGAGTGTGTGTTTATAACCTAAGGGAATGTGGCATGAGTGCCAAGTTCCATTTAATTAACTGCTTCCTTTCCTCCATCAAATCCCCTAACTTAAAAACCTCTTACTTTTTACAATTATTTCCCCATTTTCATTTTCCTTCATGCCGAAACAATTTTACTGTGTGCATATTGTAGTGCAACCATGTAATTTCAATTGCATTATTCATATGGCACGTTGTAAAGTTAATCTTTCCTGGTTATATATGAATGTTGACATTGTTAGGTTGCTTATGATGTTGATATCAGTATGACTAGGCGAGAGTGCTTAGTCCCCAGCTGTACTCCCTGTTCACCCACGACTGTGTGGCCACGCACGACTCAAACACCATCATCAAATTTGCTGACAATACGACGGTGGTGGCTGTTTATTTACACCACAGACGGATGCTGGCAATAAGACCTCAGCTGTATAAGGAAATAAGCAAACAGGAAATCGCTCACCCAGAGGCGGCACTCCTAGTGGCCGGAGACTTTAATGCAGGGACACTTAAATCAGTTTTAGCTAATCTCTATCAACCAGGGGGAAAAAATTCTAGATCACCTGTACTCCACCCACAGAGAGGCGTACAAAGCTCTCCCTTGCCCTCCATTTGGTAAATCTAACCAAAATTATATCATCCTGATTCCTGCTAGCAAGCAAACATTAAATCAGGAAGCACCAGTGACTTGTCTATCAAAAAGTGGTCAGATGAAGCAGATGCTAAACTACAGGACTGTTTTGCAATCCCAGACTGGAACTTGTTCTGGGATTCTTCCAATTGCATTGAGGAGTACACCACATCAGTCACTGGTTTTATCAATAAGTGCATCGAGGACATCGTCCCCACAGTGACTGTACATACATTCCCCAACCAAAAGCCATGGATTACAAGCAACATTCACACTGAGCTAAAGGGTAGAGCTGCTACTTTCAAGGTGCGGGACTCTAACCCGGAAGCTTATAAGAAATTGTATGCCTTCCGACGAACCATCAAACAGGCAAAGTGCCAATACAGGGCTAAGATTGAATCGTACTGCACCCGCTCCGACGCTCGTCTTATGTGGTAGGGCTTGCAAACTTTTACAGACTACAAAGGGAAGCACAGCCGCGAGCTGCCCAATGACACGAGCCTACCAGATGAGCTAAATCACTTCTATGCTCGCTTCGAGGCAAGCAACACTGAGGCATGCATGAGATCATCAGCTGTTCCGGACGACTATGGGATCACCCTCTCCCTAGCCGAGTAAGACATTTACACAGGTCAACATTCACAAGGCCACAGGGCCAGATGGATTACCAGGACTGGTGCTCCAGGTGCAGGTGGTGACCAACTGGCAGGTGTCTTCACTGACATTTTCCAAATGTCCCTGATTGAGTCTGTAATACCAACATGTTTCAAGTAGACCACCATAGTCTCTGTGCCCAAGATAACTAAGGCAACCTGCCTAAATGACTACAGACCCGTAGCACTCAGGTCCGTTGCTATGAAGTGCTTTGAAAGGATGGTAAAGGCTCACACCTACACCATTATGCCAGAAACCCTAGACACACTCCAATTTGCATACCGCCCAAACAGATCCACAGATGATGCAATTTATATTGCACTCCACACTGCCCTTTCCCACCTGGACAAAAGGAACACCTACATCAGAATGCTATTCATTGACTACAGCTCAGCGTTCAACACCATAGTACCCTCAAAGCTCATCGCTAAGCTAAGGATCCTGGGACTACACACCTCCCCCTGCAACTGATCCTGGACTTCCTGACGGGCTGCCCCCAGGTGGTGAGGGTAGGTAGCAACACATCTGTCATGCTGATCCTCAACACTGGAGCCCCTCAGGGGTGCGTGCTCAGTCCTTTCCTGTATTCCCTGTTCACCCAAGACTGCGTGGCCAGGCACGGCTCCAACACCATCAGTAAGTTTGAAGATGACAGGCCTGATCACCGACAAGTGGTAGGCCTGATCACCGACAACGATGAGACAGCCTATAGGGAGGAGGTCAGAGACCTGGATGGGTGGTGCCAGAATAACAACCTATCCCTCAACGTAACCATTCTCATCGACGGGGTTGTAGTGGAGCAGGTTGAGAGCTTCAAGTTCCTTGGTGTCCATATCACCAACAAACTAGAATGGTCCAAACACATAAAGACAGTCGTGAAGAGGGCACGAGAAAGCCTATTCCCCCTCAGGAAACTAAAAAGATTTGGCATGGCTCCTCAGATCCTCAAAAGGTTATACAGCTGCAACATCAAGAGCATCCTGACTGGTTGCATCACTGCCTGGTACAGCAACTGCTCGGCCGCCGACCGCAAGGCACTAGAGAGGGTAGTGCATATGGCCCACTACATTACTGGGGCTAAGCTCCCTGCCATCCAGGACCTCTATATCAGGTAGTGTCAGAGGAAGACCCAAACAATTGCCAAAGACTCCAGCCACCCAATACATAGACTATTCAGTCTGCTGCCCTCCGGCAAAGAGTACCAGAGCTTTTAGAGAAAGGTTTAACTTCTTATGGCTGCAGGGGCAGTATTGAGTATCTTGGATGAAAGGTGCACAGAGGTGCCCATAGTAAACTGCCTGCTCCTCAGTCCCAGTTGCTAATATATGCATATTATTATTCGTATTGGATAGAAAACACTCTGAAGTTTCTAAAACTGTTTGAATTATGTCTGTGAGTATAACAGAACTCATATGGCGGGCAAAAACCTGCGAAGTTCCACTTCCTTTTTGAATTCTTTCTGAGGTGGCAGATTTTCAACCAAGCTCTCAATGAAATTACAGCAAGATATGGATGAGTTTTCACTTCCTACGGTTTCCACTAGATGTCAACAGTCAATATGATGACTCTAATGTGAAGGGGGGCCGAAGGAGACAGGAATGAGTAATCACTGCCACGAGCTGAGCATGCTTTCACCATGTGCTCTCACATATGGAGGACCTCCGTTCCACCGCTCTTCTTGAGTCAATCAAATTCTCCGGCTGGAACGTTATTCAAGATGTATGTTAACAACATTCTAAAGATTGATTCAGTACATCGTTCGACATGTTTCTACTGACTGTTACGGAACTGTTGGTCATTTCGTCACGTTATAGTGGAGGCGCTTTGTGACTTTGGAATTGTTTACCAAAGGCTCTAACCAAAGTAGCTAATTGGACATAAATAAGGGACATTATTGAACAAATCAAGCATTTATGTGGACCTGGGATTCCTAGGTGTAACGGCTATCATCATATTCCTCCTCCTCCCAGGACGAGGAGAGGCGAGACGGATCGGACCAACACGCAGACTGGAAAGGGGTCATATTTTAATGAACGTAAACTGAACACTTACACATACAAAAACAACAAACGTGACCAAACCGAAAACAGTCCCGTGTGGCACGAACACTGACACGAGATACAAACACCCACAAAACACAGGTGAAACCCCGGCTGCCTAACCTCTACCGAGTACCTAACCCGGATCCGGGAGCACCCCCCACCCCCCCCACACTGATTAGCATCGCTAGCATAGCGTCACAATTAAATAGTAGCATCTAAATATCATTAAATCACAAGTCCAAGACACCCAATGAAAGACACAGATCTTGTGAATAAAACCACCATTTCAGATTTTTTAAATGTTTTACAGGGAAGACACAATATGTAAATCTATTAGCTAAACACGTTAGCAAAAGACACCATTTTCTTACTCCAACAGTTTTTTACTGCGTCAGTAGCTATCACTAAATCGACTAAATGAAAATATATATAGCCACTAACCAACAAACAAATTCATAAGATGACAGTCTGATAACATATTTATGGTATAGCATAGTTTTTTTTTTTTAAATGTGCATTTTTCAGGTATAAATCACAGTTCTACATTGCAGCTGCAATCTGATATAGTGCTGATGCAGCTAGAACAATTACAGAGACCAACGTTATATAACTAATTACTTGTCTTAAAACATTTCAGAAAAAATACACAGCGTACAGATATTGAAAGCCCAACATCTGGTGAATCCAAACAATATTTCAGATTTATTAAATGTTTTATAGCGAAAACAAAATGTAGCGCTAATTTAGCATAGCCACGCCAGCCAGAACCAGCTGGGCGCGCCCGACCAGTTCACATGCACGACAGATATATGAAATAACATCGTAAATTGGGTCTTACTATTGCTGATCTTTCATCAGAATGTTGATCAAGGTGTCCTTAGTCCTGATGAGTCGTTCAATCCATTCACAATGGCAACTTTTCCTCTTCATTTAGCCTGGGTACTGGTCGACTGGCACGATTCTGTCCAAAGTTAAAAAACTCACAGAACGGAACACGGCAAAACTCCCGAAAAAATTCAAATAATCTGATTAAACTATATTGAAAAAACATACATTACGATGATATGGTCACATGTATCAAACAAACTTCGAGACGGAGATAGTTTTCATCCGTAACGTCAGCATAACAAAAGACAATTGCACCTCTAAAACGCGCGTTTCAGAAAACCGGAAGTTGTCGGTCACGCTAAAGAAATAGGTCTTATTTCACGTCAGTACAAGATAAACAAAAAATTTCTCCTCTGACGTCTTCCTGACACCCAGAGGAAGACGAATGAAGTGTGTTTCGGGTCATAGGTGGCGTGACCATATATAGGCAGAGCGTTGAAGCGAGCATACACATCTTGCAATCTTCTTCTGGCTCAGGGAAAGTGCTGTCAAATGACCTGTGTTTCACTCAGAGACAAAATTGAAACGGATTTAGAAACCATAGCTTGTTTTCTATCCAATGGTATATGGTTATATGCATATAGTAACAGCAATAATTGAATAAGAGGCAGTTTAATCTGTAGAGGCAATTATGCTAATGCGAAAACAGCACCCCCTGTATTCTCAAGAAGCTAAGTATGATTCTCAATCAGGGACAACGATTGATAGCTGCCTCTGATTGAGAATCATACCGGGCCGAACACAAAACCCCAACATAGAAAATAACACGTAGCCAACCCACCCCAACTCACGCCCTGACCAACACAATAAATAAGAAAAAGGAAAAACAGGTCAGGAACGTGACTCTAGGACTGCATTCTGATGAAGTTCATCAAAGGTAAGGAAACATTTATCATGTATTTTCTGGTTTCTGTTGACCCCAACATGGCGGCTAATTTGGCTATTGTTCTGAGCTCTGTCTCAGATTATTACGTTTTTTTGAAATATGACACAGCGGTTGCATTAAGGAGAGGTATATCTATAATTCCATGTGTATAACTTTTATTATCATCTACATTTATGATGAGTATTTCTGTTGAAACGATGTGGCTATGCAAAATCACTTGATGTTTTTGATACTAGTGAATGTAACGCGCCAATGTAAACTCAGATTTTTTGTTATAAATATAAATATAATAAAATATATGAACTTTATCAAACAAAACATGCATGTATTGTGTAACATGAAGTCCTATGAGTGTCATCTGATGAAGATAATCAAAGGTTAATTATTAATTTTATCTCGGTTTCTGCTTTTTCTGACTGCTATCTTTCGCTGGAAAAATGTCTGTGTTTATTGTGGTTTTGTGGTGACCTAACAGAATCGTTTGTAGTGCTTTCGCTGAAAAGCATATTTGAAATCGGACACTTTGGTGGGATTAACAACAAGATTACCTTTAAAATGATATAAAACACATGTATGTTTGAGGAATTTTAATTATGAGATTTCTGTTGTTTGAATTTGGAGCCCTGCACGTTCCCTGGCTGTTGTCATATCGATCCCGGTAGCGGGATGCAGCCATAAGAAGTTTTAACCTATTGAAGCTAGGGGGCAGAATTTTTATGTTTGGAAAAATAACGTTCCCATTGTAAGCTGCCTATTTCTCAGGTCCAGATGCTAGAATATGCATATAATTGACAGAGTAGGATAGAAAACACTCTAATGTTTCCAAAACTGTCAAAATATTGTCTGTGAGTATAACAGAACTGATTTTGCAGGCGAAAACCTGAGGAAATTCAATCCGGAAGTGACTTCTATTTTGAAAAATCACTGTTCCATTGCCTGCCTTTCGTCCATTTAAAGGGATATCAACCAGATTCCTTTTCCTCTGGCTTCCTCAGGGTGTGAACAGACTTTAAACATAGTTTCAAGCTTTTAATTGGAATAATAAGAGAGATTTATCAAAACGCGTCAGTGGATACACGGATGTCCCTCCATTAGTTGTTGCGCGAGACACTCGTTGCTCGACATTTTCTTTCTCTCCAGTATTGAATAGTTTACAGTCTGGTAGAAATATTATCGATTATTGATGTTAAAAACAACCTGAGGATTGATTATTAAACACGTTTGACATGTTTCTACGACCTTTACGGATACTATATGGAATTTTCGTCAAGCCTTGATGACTTGCCTAAGGCTGTGGAATACTGAACATAACGCGCCAAACAAATGGAGTTTCTTTTATATAAAAAAAAATCTTTATGAACAAAAGGAACATTTATTGTGTAACTGGGAGTCTCGTGAGTGCAAACATCCAAAGATCATCAAAGGTAAGCGATTCATTTTATTGCTTTTCTGGCTTTCGTGACCAATCTACATGGCTGCTACGTGTTCTCAATGTTCTGTCTAGTGATCGATAAACTCACAAACACTTGGATTGCTCTCGCTGTAAAGCATATTTTCAAAATCTGACACGACAGGTGGATTAACAACACGCTAAGCTGTGTTTTGCTATATTGCACTTGTGATTTCATGATTATAAATATTTTTAGCAAATTGTTTTGTATTTTGGCGCTCTGCAATTCAGCGGTTGTTTACGAAAATGATCCCGCTAAAGGGATCCTAATGTGTTCCTGATGGCTGTTAAACGGTCTGATGGCCTTGAGATAGAAGCTGTTTTTCAGTCTCTCGGACCCAGCTTTGATGCACCTATACCGACCTCGACTTCTGGATGATAGCGGGGTGAACAGGAAGTGGCTCGGGTGGTTGATGTCCTTGATGATCTTTTTGGCCTTCCTGTGACATCGGGTGCTGTAGGTGTTCTGGAGGGTGGGTAGTTTTCCCCCGGTAATGCGTTGAGCAGACCGCACCACCCTCTGGAGAGCCTTGCGGTTGCGGGCGATGCAGTTGCCGTACCATGCGGTGATAGAGCCCGACAGGATGCTTTCAATTGCGCATCTGTAAACATGTGTGAGGGTTTTAGGTGACAAGTCACATTTCTTAAGCCTTCTGAGGTTGAAGAGGCTATGTTGTGCCTTCTTCACCACTATGTCTGTGTCGGTGGTCCATTTCAGTTTGTCAGTGATGTGTACGCCAAGGAACTTGAAGCTTTCCACCTTCTCCACTGTGGTCTTGTCGATGTAGTTAGGGGGGTGCACCCTCTGTTGTTTCCTGAAGTCCACAATCATCTCCTTTGTTTTGTTGACGTTGAGTGAAAGGTTGTTTTCCAGGCACCACACTCCCAAAGCCCTCACCTCCTCCCTGTAGGCTGTCTCGTCATTGTTGGTAATCAAGCCTACCACTGTTGTGTCGTCTGCAAACTTGATGATTGAGTTGGAGGCGTGCTTGGCCACGCAGTCATGCGTGAACATGGAGTACAGGAGGGGGCTGAGCACGCACCCTTGTGGGGCCCCTGTGTTGAGGATCAGCGGACTGGAGGTGATGTTTCCTACCTTCGCCACCTGGGGGCGGCCAGTCAGGAAGTCCAGTACCCAGTTTCACAGGGATGGGTTCATACCCAGGACCTTGAGCTTAATGATGAGCTTGGAGGGTACTATGGTGTTGAATGCTGACCTATAGTCAATTAGCAGCATTCTTACATAGGTATTCCTCTTGTCCAGAAGGGATAGGGCAGTGGGCAGTGATATGATCCTTGACTAGTCTCTCTAAGCACTTAATGATGCCAGAGGTGAATGCTACAGGGTGATAGTCATTAAGTTCAGTTACCTTTTCCTTCTTGTGTACAGGCACAATGGTGGCCATCTTGAAACATGTGGTGACAGCAGACTGGGACAGGGAGAGATTGAATATGCCCATAAACACACCAGCCAGCTGGTCTGCGCATGCTCAGAGGACGCGGCTAGGGATGCCGTCTGGCCCGGTAGCCTTGCGAGGGTTAAAATGTTAAAATGTTTTACTCAAACCGGCCACAGAGAAGGAGAGCCCACAGTCCTTGGTAACGGGCCGCGTCGGGGGCGCTGTGTTATCCTCAAAGTGTGCGAAGAATGTGTTTAGCCTGTCCGGAAGCAAGACGTCGGTTTCGGCGACGTGGCCGGTTTTCCTTTGGTAGTCCGGGATTGTCTGTAGTCCCTGCCACATATGTCTCGTGTCTGAGCCATTGAATTGCGACTCCACTTCATATCTATACTGACAGCTTGTTTGATTGCCTTGCAGAGTGAATAACTACACTGTTTATATTCTGCCATATTCTGCCATGCTCTTTCAGGTTTGCGCAAATGCTACCATCTATCCACAGTTTCTGGTTAGGGTAGATTTTAATAGTCATAGTGGGTACTACATCTCCTATACACTTCCTTAAAAACTCAGTCACGTATCCGTGTATTTGTCTAGATTATTATCGCACGCTACCCAGTCCACGTGATCAAATCAATCCTGAAGTGTGGATTCCGATTGGTCAGACCAGCGTTGAATAGTACGAAGCATGGGCATTTCCTGTTTGAGTTTCTGCCTATAGGACGGGAGGAGCAAGATGGAATTGTGGTCAGATTTTCCAAAAAGAGGGCGGGGGAGGGCCTTGTAAGCATCCCGGAAATTTGATAAACAACGGTCGCGAGTCTTAGTAGCGTGAGTAGGACAGTCAACATGTTGATAGAATTTCGTCAGCCTAGTCCTCAGATTTGCTTTGTTAAAATCCCCAGCTACAAAAAATGCAGCTTCATGATATGTGGCGATGACGGAGGAGAATTATCTTGGGAGAAAATATGGTCGACATTTAATTGAGGTATTCTAGGTCGGGTGAACGAAATGACTTGAGTTCCGGTATGTTCCTAGAATTACACCATGAGTTGATTAATCATGAAACACACCCCTCACCCTTCTGCTTGCCAGAGAGATATTTAGTCCTGTCTGCACGATGTACTGAGAATCCTGCTGGCTTTACTGACTCCGACAGAGTATGCCGAGAGAGCCATGTTTCCATGAAGGAAAGTATGTTACAGGCCCCGATGTCTCTCTGGAAAGAAATCCTTGCTCTAAGCTCATGAACTTTGTTTTCCAAAGACTGAATATTAGCATGTAATATACTCGTAAGCGGTGGGTGTTGTGCTTGCTTCCTAAATCGAACAAATTCAATTGCTCAATTGCTCTGGGGAGAGTGAACAAAGGAAGTTGGAAGGGAAGTTGTATTCCTGGTCATTATGCTGGTAGTTCTGGTGAATTCCTGCCGCTCTAATATCCAATAGTTCTTCCCGGCTGTATGTAATGATACAAAACATTTCCTGACGTAATAATGTAAAAAATAGTACATAAAAAAACGAAATAGTGCAAAGTTTCTAAGAGTTAGTCACGATGCTGCCATCTCCGTCGCTGCCATCTTTTCACTATTATGATTCTCTTGTTAATACTGGTATTGTTTTGCAGAGACTAATATCTCTAAATGACTACTTTAATACTGGTATTGTTTTGTACAGAGACCACTAAACCTCTAAACAACTAATAATTGTGGATATTTGCATTCATATTTTTATTTACTTTGTTTTCCTGTTCTGTTTTCTAGTGTATAACTGCAACATTTTAAACAACTACAAACATGACGAGGCAAGATGCTACGTTTTCCGTAGCCATTTCAGCGCTGAGATAATTCAGGCGAGATAAGTACTGTCACATACTGCAGAACCTCCTGGAGCTAGCCCGGCCATCTCATTCAGAGGACTGTGAGAGAACATCACACTGCACACCATGGTTATTCAGAGGACATCATCCCAGAGTGCTACACCTCAGCATACTGCTACTTAATGTATTCATTAAGTATTCATCATGTATTCATTCCAAGATGGCATAGCAGTCAGACGTCCTTTGTCCTCGACTTGTCGTGTCCCCTGTATATATATATTTACATATTTTCTTCGCATATCTTTTTAGATTTTTTTTCTTCTAAAAACTCAACTTCAAAACACTCTCCTGCAACCCGCCTCACCAATTTAAAAAATATATATTATTCACCTCAAATCTGAAATCTGGCTAACGTTAGTATTCAGCTAAACACGGTTGGCGGTCATCAGCTATCCTTTAGCTCGAAAAGCTATCGCCAGTTTTGTACAACGTGACTCAGACCAGAGCACATCGGACCTATTTTCTCTCCATATCCCCGGATTTCTAACGCAAGCTCTGGACATTTACACCTGGATCTTGCAGCTAGCTAGCTGCTATCCGAGTGACTATTGGCTAACGTCGGTCCCGGAGCAAACATCAATTATTCCGGAGCTAGCCAGCTGAAGAGTTCCATCAGCCACTCCTGGGCTACAATCACCTATCCGGACCCGTTTAAAACCTTTTCTCAGTAGGGGGGGGGCACTGTTTTCACTTTGTAAAAAATCGTTCCCAAATTAAACTGCCTCGTACTCAATTCTTGCTCGTACAATATGCATATTATTATTACTATTGGATAGAAAACACTCTCTAGTTTCTAAAACTGTTTGAATTATATCTGTGAGTAAAACAGAACTAATTTTGCAGCAAACTTCCTGTCAGGAAGTGAGAAATCTGAAATCGGGGGCTCTGTTCCAGGGTCATCCTATTAATTTGCATGGAATCTATGGGTCTACATGCACTGCATACGCCTTCCACTAGATGTCAGTAGGCAGTGAGAGTTGGAATGGGGTTTATAGCTCTATCTGAGGCCGAACAAGACCTCTTGGAACGGTGGGTCTAGTCTTTTCACCGTTCAGCTTGGCGCGAGAGGGACCTCAGGATTGCGTTCTGAAAAGCTTTCGTTATAGACGTTAGATATATCCGGCTCTGATTTTATTTGATATATGTGTTAACTTCTTGCAACTATAGGGGGTGCTGTTTCAAATTAGCATAATTGTCTCTACAGATTAAACTGCCTAGTACTCAATTCTTGCTCGTACAATATGCATATTATTGTTATTATTGGATAGAAAACACTCTCTAGTTTCTATAGCCATTTGAATTATGTCTCTGAGTGAAACAGAACTCATTCTACAGCACTTTTCCTCCAAGTGTGTGATTGTCCAAGATTCTGATGGGAGAACAGCTCATAGTAAGAACAATTTATGAGGATAAATCGTGTTTCTGTCGATAAATGTTAAACGTTTATGCCGCCATCTTGTTTGCTATAGCTTCACTTGGCGCAACCTGTATTGAAAAGTAAGAATAATTTAAAAAATGTAATTCCGCGATTGTATTAAGAATTAAATTGTCTATCAATCGCTGTCCACCCTGTATTTTTTAGTCAAGTTTATGAGTATTTATGTATAAGACTAGATCACTGTCTAATATGGTGCAGGACATTTTCTGACCAGCTGAGCTACTTTTGTCATTGTCTAACCATGATTTTGGTGGCTAAATATGCACATTTTCGAACAAACTCTCTATGTATGTTGTAATATGATGTTACAGGAGTGTCATCTGAAGAATTCTGAGAAGGTTAGTGAAAAAAATAATATATTTTGGCGATGATTACGTTATCGCTCTCTTTGGCTAGAATCAATGCTCTGGTAATGTTTGCACATGTGGTATGCTAATATAACGATTTATTGTGTTTTCGCTGTAAGACACTTAGAAAATCTGAAATATTGTCTGTATTCACAGGATCTGTGTCTTTTGATTAGTGTATGCTGTGTATTTTTACGAAATGTTTGATGATTAGTAATTAGGTAATACACGTTGCTCTATGTATTTATTCTAGTCTAGTTGTGACGGTGGGTGCAATTGTAAACTATGATTTCTACCTGAAATATGCACATTTTTCTAACAAAACCTATCCTATACCATAAATATATTATCAGACTGTCATCTGATGAGGTTTTTTCTTGGTTAGTGGCTATCAATATCTTAGTTTAGCCGAATTGGTGATAGCTACTGGTGTTGAGAGAAAATGGTGGACAAAGAAAAATGGTGATTTTTGCTAACGTGTTTAGCTAATAGATTTACATTTTGTGTCTTCCCTGTAAAACATTTTAAAAATCTGAAACGGTGGCTTTATTCACAGGATCTGTATCTTTCATTTGGTGTCTTGGACTTGTGATTTAATGATATTTAGATGCTACGATTTAATTGTGACGCTATGCTAGCGATGCTAATCAGTGTGGGGGGGGGGGGGGGGGGGTGCTCCCGGACCCGGGGTAGAGGCTCGTGAAAGGTTAAAAACATCATAAACTAGTTATTTTAAACCGACTTATATCAGTTTATCAGTTTATTGTGATTTTCGGTATTTTCTTTGTTATGCGTTATGGTGAGTTGGACACTTCTGTGCCGCATGGCCAGCTTTGTTATCTAATTCGACAGATGAAGACGACATTCTACAACCGAACAACGATTATTCTGGACAAAGGACAACTTGTACACGATTCTGATGGAAGCTCATCAAATAGTAGGAACCATTTATGATGTTATTTCGTATTTCTGTCGAAAATGTTTAGACGTATATTTCGCCCTGATTTTGGCCGCTGTCTCGCTATAACGTAAGCTGTATGTCGTACTAAAGTTATTTTTAAAAATCTAACACAGCGGTTGCATTAAGAACTAGTGTATCTTTAATTTGATGTCCAACATGTATTTTTTAGTAAAGTTTATGATTAGTTATTTGATTAGATTAGGTGCCTCTCCAAGATTTCTCCGAACAATATTTCTGCATTTTCACTACGTATTCACATTGTAAAACCACGATTTGTGCCGCTAAATATGCACATTTTCGAACAAACCATATATGTATTGTGTAATATGATGTTATAGGACTTTCATCTGATGAAGGTTGAGAAGGTTAGTAAAAAATGTATATCTTTTGCTGGTTTATTCGCTATCGCTAACGTTCCCTTGAATGAATGCGGTTGTGTGGTAGACTATTGTAGTAAGCTAATATAATGCTATATTGTGTTTTCACTGTAAAACACTTAAAAAATCTGAAATATTTGCTGGATTCACAAGATGTTTGTCTTTCATTTGCTGTACACCATGTATTTTTCAGAAATGTTTTATGATGAGTATTTAGGTATTTCACGTTGGTCTCTGTAGTTATTCTAGCTGCTTTGGTGAGATTTGTGATGGTGGCTGCAATGTAAAACTATGATTTATACCTGAAATATGCACATTTTTCGAACAAAACATATGCTATACAATAAATATGTTATCAGACTGTCATCTGATGAAGTTGTTTCTTGGTTAGTGACTATTTATATCTTTATTTGGTCGAATTTGTGATAGCTACCTATGCGGTAAAAAAATTGTGAAAATATGCGGTTGAGTCTTTTGCTATCGTGGTTAGCTAATAGAAATACATATTGTGTTTTCGCTGTAAAACATTTTAAAAATCGGAAATGATGGCTGGATTCACAAGATGTGTATCTTTCATCTGGTGTCTTGGACTTGTGATTTCATGATATTTAGATGCTAGTATTTACTTGTGGCGCTATGCTAGGCTATGCTAGTCAGCTTTTTTACTGATGAGGGTGCTCCCGGATCCAGGATGAGTACCAAGTAGAAGTTAACTGCTGATGCGGAGCCCCCACCGGGCCTTCATGACTGGACCACCGACGCTATCTGCCCGAGGAATTTATCCAACTGGCCCCTCCATCGCGACGTAACCTGAACATCCATCTGCGGCCCGCTAATCGTTAGCTGTCTTATCGGCTGCTATCTGAATAGGTCTATCGGACAATTTTCTTGGGCCACTATAACTATTTTGCCAATTGGATTGGTCCCCTCTACCACACGGAACACCACTAATCTACCGACGGAAACGCACGAGGTGGCTAAAAATTGACCTCCATCCTCTGCCAGCTTGCTACCCATGGCCCGGCTAGCTGTCTGAATCGCCGTGTCCCCAACCAACCTCACTACTTACTGGACCCTTATGATTACTCGGCTAAGCATGCCTCTCCTTAATGTCAATACGACCTTGTTCATTGCTTTTCTGGTTAGTGTTTATTGGCTTATTTCACTGTAGAGCCTCTTGCCATGCTCAATATACCTTATCCAACCTTTCAGTTCCACCACCCACATATGCGATGACATCACCTGGTTTCAATGATGTTTATAGAGACAATATCTCTCTCATCATCACTCAATGCCTAGGTTTACCTCCACTGTACTCATATCCTACCATACCTTTGTCTGTACATTATACCTTGAAGCTATTTTATCGCCCCCAGAAACCTGCTCCATTTACTCTCTGTTCCAGACGTCCTAGATGACCAATTCTCATAGCTTTTAGCCGTACCCTTCTCCTACTCCTCCTCTGTTCCTCTAGTGATGTAGAGGTGAACCCAGGCCCTGCAGTGCCTAGATCCACTCCTATTCCCCAGGCGCTCTCTTTTGATGACTTCTGTAACCGTAATAGCCTTGGTTTCATGCATGTTAACATTAGAAGCCTCCTCCCTAAGTTTGTTTCATTCACTGCTTTAGCACACTCTGCCAACCCGGATGTCCAAGCCGTGTCTGAATCCTGGCTTAGGAAGACCACCAAAAACTATGAAATCTCCATCCCTAACTACAACATTTTCAGACAAGATAGAAAGGCCAAAGGGGGCGGTGTTGCAATATACTGCAGAGATAGCCTGCAGAGTTCTGTCCTACTATCCAGGTCTGTACCCAAACAATTTGAACTTCTACTTTTAAAAATCCACCTCTCTAAAAACAAATCTCTCACCGTTGCCGCCTGATATAGACCACCCTCTGCCCCCAGCTGTGCTCTGGACACCAGAGTGAACTGATTGCCCGACCATCTATCTTCAGAGCTCGTGGTGCTAGGTGACCTAAACTGGGACATGCTTAGCACCCCAGTCATACTACAATCTAAGCTTGATGCCCTCAATCTCACACAAATTAGCAATGAACCTACCAGGTACCACCCCAAAGCCGTAAACAAAGGGCACCCTCATAGATATCATCCTAACCAACTTGCCCTCTAAATACACCTCTGCTGTTTTCAACCAAGATCTCAGCGATCACTGCCTCATTGCCTGCATCCGTAATGGGTCTGCGGTCAAACGACCTCCACTCATCACTATCAAACGCTCCCTGAAACACTTCAGCAAGCAGGCCTTTCTAATCGACCTGGCCCGGGTATCCTGGAAGGATATTGACCTCATCTCGTCAGTAGAGGAAGCCTGGCATTTTTTTTTAAATGCCTTCCTCACCATCTTAACCTGTCTAGGATGAGGGTGCCGCTAGCTGCACTCCCCCCCCACCCCCACTGCCCCCACCCCCACTGAAAAACCAGTGCCGCGAAATTCAAAAAAAAAATATTTTTTTTAAATAATTAACTTTCACAGATTAAAGTCCAATACAGCTAATGAAAGACACAGATCTTGTGAATCCAGCCAACATGTCCGATTTTTAAAATGTTTTACAGGGAAGACACAATATGTAAAGATGTACATCTATTACCTAAAAACACATTAGCATAATCCACCATCTTTTATTTGTCCACCAACACCAGTAGCTATCACCAATTTGGCTAAACTAAGATATGTATAGCCCCTAACCAAGAAAAAAACTCATCAGATGACAGTCTGATAACATATTTATGGTATGGGATAGGTTTTGTTAGAAAAAAGTGCATATTTCAGGTAGATGGCATAGGTTACAATTGCACCCACCGTCACAAATGGACTAGAATAACTACATAGAGCAACGTGTTTACCTACTTACTAATCATCAAACATTTCGTAAAAATACACAGCATACACTAATCGAAAGACACAGATCCTGTGAATACAGACAATATTTCAGATTTTCTAAGTGTCTTACAGCGAAAACACAATAAATCGTTATATTAGCATAGCACATAGCACATAGCAGCCCAGCATTGATTCTAGCCAAAGTGAGCGATAACGTCAGCATCGCCAAAATATATTAATTTTTTCACTAACCTTCTCAGAATTCTTCAGATGACACTACTGTAACATCATATTACACAATCCATATAGAGTTTGATCGAAAATGTTTATATTTAGCCACCAAAATCATGGTTAGACAATGTGAAATGTAGCCCAGCTGGTGAGAAAATGTCCGTGCGCCATATTAGACAGTGATCTACTCTTATACATAAATACTCATAAACGTGACTAAAAAATATAGGGTGGACAGCGATTGATAGACAATTTAATTCTTAATACAATCGCGGAATTACATTTTTTAAATTATCCTTACTTTTCAATACAGTTTGCGCCAAGCGAAGCTACGTCAAAAAACATGGCGTCCTAAGCCACTAACATTTTTCGACAGAAACACGATTTATCATAATAAAAATGTCCTACTTTGAGCTGTTCTTCCATCAGTATCTTGGGCAAAGGATCCTTTCTTGGGTCTAATCGTCTTTTGGTGGAAAGCTGTCCTCTTGCCATGTGGAAATGCCAACTGCGTTCGGGATGAACTGGAAGCGTGCCCAGCAATTCACAGCGTTTCAGAAATAAATGTCCCAAAATCGCACTAAACGGATATAAATTGCTATAAAACGCTTTAAATTAACTACCTTATGATGTTTTTAACTCCCATAACGAGTAGAAACATGACCAGAGTAATATTACTCCTTCCACTAATGCTTGGAACAAGTGCGGGTCGATGTCCTCCAGGCGCATTACGCAGCAAGAAAAGAGTTCCTAGCTACAGGGTTTTTTAATTTGTAGTGCCTGTGAACGCGCAATCGACCCCATTCAAATCGTCATCACGTAAAGGCATCCAGGGGAAGACGTAAGCAGTGTCCGTATACTCATAGCAATAACTGCGGCCTTTTAACTGACTCCAGATCAGGGGCCAACATTTCTGAAATCTGACTCCATGTCAGGGAAATTGCTGTAGAATGGGTTCTGTTCCACTTAGAGACAAAATTTCAACTCCTATAGAAACTATAGACTGTTTTCTATCCAATAATAATAATAATATGCATATTGTACGATCAAGAATTTTGTGGGAAGCCGTTTCAAAAATTACACGATTAGCATAAATAGTGACAACAGCGCCCCCATCCTCAACAGGTTAAATAAGCATGCCCCATTCAAGAAATTTAGAACCAGGAACAGATATAGCCCTTGGTTCTCTCCAGACCTGACTGCCCCTAACCAACACAAAAACATCCTATGGCGTTCTGCATTAGCATTGAATAGCCCCCGCGATATGCAACTTTTCAGGGAAGTTAGAAACCATTATACACAGGCAGTTAGAAAAGCCAAGGCTAGCTTTTTCAAGCAGAAATTTGCTTCCTGCAACACAAACTCAAAAAGGTTCTGGGACACTGTAAAGTCCATGGAGAATAAGAACACCTCCTCCCAGCTGCCCACTGTGCTGAGGCAAGGAAACTCTGTCACCACCGATAAATCCACCATAATTGAGAATTTAAATAAGCATTTTTCTACGGCTGGCCATGCTTTCCACCTGGCTACCCCTACCCCGGTCAACAGCACTGCACCCCCCACAGCAATCCTGTCAGCTGATGTTCTGAAAGAGCTGCAAAATCTGGACCCCTACAAATCAGCTGGGCTAGACAATCTTGACCCTTTCTTTCTAAAATTATCTGCCAAAATTGTTGCAACCCCTATTACTAGCCTGTTCAACCTCTCTTTCGTATCGTCTGTGATTCCCAAAGATTGGAAAGCAGCTCGGTCATCCCCCTCTTCAAAGGGGGGGGGCACTCTTGACCCAGATTGCATAGCGCAGAAGGTGCGGTGGGATTGGAAATGGTCGGTAATCTGTTTGTTGACTTAGCTTTTGAAGTGCTTATAAAGGCAGGGTAGGATAGATATAGATCTGTAGCAGTTTGGGGTTTCAGAGCTGGTCGTGGGTTTACCTCAGGCACGCTCAAGGTCCTAAACGATATCTTAACCGCCATCGATAAGAAACAATACTGTGCAGCCGTATTCATTGACCTGGCCAAATGCTTTCGACTCTGTCAATCACCACATCCTCATCAGCAGACTCGATAGCCTTGGTTTCTCAAATGATTGCCTCGCCGGGTTCATCAACTACTTCTCTGATAGAGTTCAGTGTGTCAAATCGGAGGGCCTGTTGTCAGGGACTCTGGCAGTCTATGGGGGTTCCACAGGGTTCAATTCTTGGGCTGACTCTCTTCGCTGTATACTTCAATGATGTTGCTCTTGCTCCTGGTGAGTCTCTGATCCACCTCTACGCAGACGACACCATTCTGTATACTTCTGTCCCTTCTTTCGACACTGTGTTAACAACCCTCAAGATGAGCTTCAATGCCATACAACTCTCCTTACGTGGCCTCCAACTGCTCTAAAAAAAAAAGTCTAACTAAATGCATGCTCTTCAACCGATCGCTGCCTACACCTGCTCGCCCGTCCAGCATCACTACTCTGGACGGTTATGACTTAGAATATGTGGACAACTACAAATATCTAGGTGTCTGGTTAGACTGTAAACTCTCATTCCAGACTCAAATCAAACATCTCCAATCCAAAGATAAATCTAGAATTGGCTTCCTATTTCGCAACAAAGCATCCTTCACTCATGCTGCCAAACATACCCTCGTAAAACTGACCATCCTACCGATCCTCGACTTCGGCGATGTCATTTACAAAATAGCCTCCAATACCCTACTCAATAAATTGGATGCAGTCTATCACAGTGCCATCCGTTTTGTCACCAAAGCCCCATATACTACCCACCACTGCGACCTGTACGCTCTCGTTGTCTGGCCCTCACTTCATACTCGTCGCCAAACCCACTGGCTCCAGGTCATCTACAATACCCTGCTAGGTAAAGTCCCCCCTTATCTCAGCTCGCTGGTCACCATAGCAGCACCCACCTGTAGCACGTGCTCCAGCAGGTATATCTCTTTTGTCACCCCCAAAACCAATTCTTCCATTTGGCCGCCTCTCCTTCCAGTTCTCTGCTGCCAATGACTGGCCGAACTACAAAAATCTCTGAAACAAAAATCTCTGAAACTGGAAACACTTATCTCCCTCACTATCTTTAAGCACCAGCTGTCAGAGCAGCTCACAGATTACTGCACCTGTACATAGCCCACCTATAATTTAGCACAAACAACTACCTCTTCCCCTACTGTATTTTTGTATTTATTTATTTAGCTCCTTTGCACCCCATTATTTATATTTCTACTTTGCACATTCTTCCACTACAAATGTGTTTTACTTGCAATATTGTATTTACTTCGCCACCATGGCCTTTTTTTTGCCTTTACCTCCCTTATCTCTCCTCATTTGCTCACATTGTATATAGACTTATTTTTTCTACTGTATTATCGACTGTATGTTTGTTTTACTCCATGTGTAACTCTGTGTTGTTGTATGTGTCAAACTGCTTTGCTTTATCTTGGCCAGGTCGCAATTGAAAATGAGAACTTGTTCTCAACTTGCCTATCTGGTTAAATAAAAAAATAAAAAATAAATTAAAATAAAATAAATGTACATTAAATTCCACTTATAACTGTTATTGTGTTCACAATAAATATGGAAGAAGAAGTGATTAATCCCCAATAGACTGTAGTTAGGGCCTTCATTGAGCACTAAAAAATCACATCAAAATCAAATCACATTTTATTTGTCACATGCTCAGAATACAACAGGTGTAGACCTTACCGTGAAATGCTTACTGATGAGCCCTTAACCAACAATGCAGTTCAAGTAATAGAGTTGAGATATAATATTGAAACAGAAATATTTACAAAAAATTAAATGAAAAGTAACACAATTAATTAAAAATAACGAGCCTATATACAGGGGGAACCGGTACTGAGTCAATGTGCGGGGGATACAGATTAGTCAAGGTAATTTGTACATGCAGGTAGGGGTAAAGTGACTATGCAAAAATAATAAATAGTGAGTAGCAGAAGTGTAAAAACAAGGTGGGGAGAGAAGCTGTTAAGGAGCCTTTTGGACCTAGACATGGCGCTCCAGAACCACTTGCTCTGCGGTAGCAGAGAGAACAGTCTATGACTTGTGTGACTTGAGTCTTTGACACTGTTTTTGGGCCTTCCTCTGACACCGCCTAGTATATAGGTCCTGGATGGTGTCACGAACCGGCTAAAAGTTCGTAACAAAAAGGGAGACAACGTGGAGATAAGAAATAACAAAATATATTTATTAACTAAAGTAAACTAAATACAATTAACAATGGTGTGTGTAGTCAGTAATCAGTAGTGTAAGTGAGTGGTTGTGTGTATAAATGTGATAATGAGGGGTGTTGAAAGGTGCCAACGCAAACAAACAAAACAGCCACGAAAATGCCACAACCAAAATCTATCAGTGTCTGCATGGAGAGTCTCCCTAATGAATGGGAAAGAAGTGTATTTATCCCGGGACACACACCAGGTGTATCCCATTTTGCAGACAACCCTCCCGGCTCCGCCCACCGACATCCTATTAAGGAAAACAAAAGCAAAGAGAAAGAATTCGGCAGATAGGGTGGGAGGGTCGTCACAATGGCAGGAAGCTTGGCCCCAGTGATGTACTGGGCCGTACGCACAACAAGCAATCTGTATTGAGTACAGTACATTTGTAGTTATAAGTAGTTATAAGTAAACAGTTGTACGTGGAAACACGAAGCACCCTCATGGCACGCATCCAAAATGCACCCAAGTCCCTATATACAGTAGTCAAAAGTAGTGCACTGAAGGGTTCCATTTGGACCCACACAATGACAGTGTTGAGAGAGACTCCATCCAGAGGATAGCCCTGTTCAACAGGGAGCAGTCTGAAATTGATTGGGAATAGGTTAGAGTAGAACCATTCCACTAATGTTAGACTCAGACTTAAACAGGAACATCCAGGGCCTCAGAAATCTCAATGAACCATAACACTACAGGGCGCTGACCCTGTCCATCTGAAACCATTACATCAGAGCAGGCATAACACACACACACACACATACACACACACACACCGGACCCGTCCACCACTCTCACCAGACAAACCACTACACACACCGGATCATGTCCACCACTCTCACGAGACAAACCACGACACACAACGAAACCCCTCCATCAGGCATGACACACACCTACCGAACCCCCTCCACCAGGCATGACACACACCCACCGAAGCCCCTCCACCAGGCATGACACACACCTACCGAACCCCCTCCACCAGGCATGACACACACCTACCGAACCCCCTCCACCAGGCATGACACACACCTACCGAACCCCCTCCACCAGGCATGACACACAGCTATCGAACCCCTTCCAGCAGGCATGACACACACCCACCGAACCCCCTCCATCAGGCATGACACACACCCACCGAACCCCCTCCACCAGGCATGACACACACCCACCGAACCCCCTCCACCAGGCATGACACACACCTACCGAACCCCTTCCAGCAGGCATGACACACACCTACCGAACCCCTTCCAGCAGGCATGACACACACCTACCGAACCCCTTCCAGCAGGCATGACACACACCCACCAAACCCCCTCCACCAGGCATGACACACACCTACCGAACCCCCTCCACCAGGCATGACACACACCTACCGAACCCCTTCCAGCAGGCATGACACACACCTACCGAACCCCTTCCAGCAGGCATGACACACACCCACCAAACCCCCTCCATCAGGCATGACACACACCTACCGAACCCCCTCCACCAGGCATGACACACACCTACCGAACCCCCTCCACCAGGCATGACACACACCTACCGAACCCCTTCCAGCAGGCATGACACACACCTACCGAACCCCCTCCACCAGGCATGACACACACCTACCGAACCCCCTCCATCAGGCATGACACACACCTACCGAACCCCTCCACCAGGCATGACACACACCCACCGAACCCCCTCCACCAGGCATGACACACACCTACCGAACCCCCTCCACCAGGCATGACACACACCTACCGAACCCCCTCCACCAGGCATGACACACACCTACCGAACCCCCTCCACCAGGCATGACACACACCCACCAAACCCCCTCCATCAGGCATGACACACACCTACCGAACCCCCTCCATCAGGCATGACACACACCTACCGAACCCCCTCCATCAGGCATGACACACACCTACCGAACCCCCTCCATCAGGCATGACACACACCCACCGAACCCCCTCCACCAGGCATGACACACACCCACCGAACCCCCTCCACCAGGCATGACACACACCCACCGAAGCCCTTCCACCAGGCATGACACACACCCACCGAAGCCCTTCCACCAGGCATGACATACACCCACTGGACCCCCTCCACCACACTCACAAGATATATTTGGATTTCTGAGGATAACCAATAAAAAAGGACATATAATAAATAACAAAAGCATCTTAAAGCAATCAGGTTGTCTTATGAAATGCTTTGAATTTTCCACCCTGTGTCAAATCAATCAAGTAAGACACCACCAGTCTGGCTACAACACAATTAAGCTGCCAATATGCGCAAGTACTTGTTCATAATTTTTCACGTCTCCTGTTCTTAATAAACGACAATAAACCCCATTAGCAACGCACTGTTTCAATACCTTCCCGAACGCCCGGTCACTGATTCAATACCCTCCCGCCCCCCCGGTCACTGATTCAACACCCTCCCGTCCCCCCGGTCACTGATTCAACACCCTCCCGCCCCCCCGATCACTGATTCAACACCCTCCCGCCCCCCCGATCACTGATTCAACACCCTCCCGCCCCCCCGATCACTGATTCAACACCCTCCCGCCCCCCCCGGTCACTGTTTCAATACCCTCCAGCCCCCCCCGGTCACTGTTTCAATACCCTCCAGCCCCCCCGGTCACTGTTTCAATACCCTCCAGCCCCCCCGGTCACTGTTTCAATACCCTCCAGCCCCCCCGGTCACTGTTTCAATACCCTCCAGCCCCCCCGGTCACTGTTTCAATACCCTCCAGCCCCCCCGGTCACTGTTTCAATACCCTCCAGCCCCCCCGATCACTGATTCAATACCCTCCCGCCCACCCGGTCACTGTTTCAATACCCTCCATCCCCCCCGGTCACTGTTTCAATACCTTCCAACCCCCCTGGTCATCAAATCAAAGCAAGTTTATTTTATATAGCCCTTCGTACATCAGCTAATATTTTGAAGTGCTGTACAGAAACACAGCCTAAAACCCCAAACAGCAAGCAATGCAGGTGTAGAAGCACGGTGCCTAGGAAAAACTCCCTAGAAAGGCCAAAACCTAGGAAGAAACCTAGAGAGGAACCAGGCTATGAGGGATTGCCAGTCCTCTTCTGGCTGTGCCGGGTGGAGATTATAACAGAACATGGCCAAGATGTTCAAAATGTTCATAAGTGACAAGCATGGTCAAATAATAATCAGGAATAAATGTCAGTTGGCTTTTCATAGCCGATCATTAAGAGTTGAAAACAGCAGGTCTGGGACAGGTAGGGGTTCCATAACCCCAGGCAGAACAGTTGAAACTGGAATAGCAGCACGGCAAGGTGGACTGGGGACAGCAAGGAGTCATCAGGCAAGGAGTCTGGTCACTGGTCACTGTTTCACCTGGTCACTGTTTCAATACCCTCCAACCCCCCCGGTCACTGTTTCAATACCCTCCAACCCCCCCGGTCACTGTTTCAATACCCTCCAACCCCCCCGGTCACTGTTTCAATACCCTCCAGCCCCCCCTGGTCACTGTTTCAATACCCTCCAGCCCGCCCGGTCACTGTTTCAATACCCTCCAGCCCCCCCGATCACTGTTTCAATACCCTCCAGTCCCCCCGGTCACTGTTTCAATACCCTCCAGCCCCCCCTGGTCACTGTTTCAATACCCTCTAACCCCCCCGGTCACTGTTTCAATACCCTCCAACCCCCCCGGTCACTGTTTCAATACCCTCCAGCCCCCCCTGGTCACTGTTTCAATACCCTCCAGCCCGCCCGGTCACTGTTTCAATACCCTCCAGCCCCCCCGGTCACTGTTTCAATACCCTCCAGCCCCCCCGGTCGCTGTTTCAATACCCTCCAGCCCCCCCGGTCACTGTTTCAATACCCTCCAGCCCCCCCTGGTCACTGTTTCAATACCCTCCAGCCCCCCCGGTCACTGTTTCAATACCCTCCAGCCCCCCCTGGTCACTGTTTCATTACCCTCCAGCCCCCCCGGTCACTGTTTCAATACCCTCCAGCCCCCCCCGGTCACTGTTTCAATACCCTCCAGCCCCCCCGGTCACTGTTTCAATACCCTCCAGCCCCCCCTGGTCACTGTTTCAATACCCTCCAGCCCCCCCTGGCCACTGTTTCAATACCCTCCAGCCCCCCCTGGTCACTGTTTCATTACCCTCCAGCCCCACCGGTCACTGTTTCAATACCCTCCAGCCCCCCCTGGTCACTGTTTCAATACCCTCCAGCCCCCCCTGGTCACTGTTTCAATACCCTCCAGCCCCCCGGTCACTGTTTCAATACCCTCCAGCCCCTCGGTCACTGTTTCAATACCCTCCAGCCCCCCGGTCACTGTTTCAATACCCTCCAGCCCCCCCGGTCACTGTTTCAATACCCTCCAGCCCCCCTGGTCACTGTTTCAATACCCTCCAGCCCCCCCGGTCACTGTTTCAATACCCTCCAGCCCCCCGGTCACTGTTTCAATACCCTCCAGCCCCCCCAGTCACTGTTTCAATACCCTCCAGCCCCCTGGTCACTGTTTCAATACCCTCCAGCCCACTGGTCACTGTTTCAATACCCTCCAGCCCCCCTGGTCATTGTTTCAATACCCTCCAGCCCCCCTGGTCATTGTTTCAATACCCTCCAGCCCCCCCCGGTCACTGTTTCAATACCCTCCAGCCCCCCCTGGTCACTGTTTCAATACCCTCCAGCCCCCCCTGGTCATTGTTTCAATACCCTCCAGCCCCCCCGGTCATTGTTTCAATACCCTCCAGCCCCCCCGGTCACTGTTTCAATACCCTCCAGCCCCCCTGGTCATTGTTTCAATACCCTCCAGCCCCCCCGGTCATTGTTTCAATACCCTCCAGCCCCCCCTGGTCACTGTTTCAATACCCTCCAGCCCCCCCGGTCACTGTTTCAATACCCTCCAGCCCCCCCGGTCACTGTTTCAATACCTCCTCCTTAGATCATGGGTGTGTTGTCTTTGAAGAGGATCGATAATGAAGTATCCAAACATTTCATGAAGATCTTAAAAGGCCCTCCACAACACCCTCAGCTTGATTCTTCATTAGATATTTTCTTTTTATTCCTTCATTCTTTCTCATCTTTTTCTTCTTTTCTGGTATGTTGTCTTTCAGAAACGAATAGATATACTCCAGGCAGCTTAGAGGGAGAGAGACGGAGGGGGGGAGGGAGGGAGGGAGGGAGGGAGAGAGAGAGAGAGAGAGAGACAGAGAGAGAGACAGCGAGAGAGAGAGAGAGGGGCAGAGAGAGAGAGAGAGAGAGAGAGATAGAGTGATAGAGAGAGGCAGAGAGAGAGAGAGCGAGAGAGATAGAGAAAGAGAGAGAGTGAGAGAGAGAGAGAGAGAGAGAGAGACAGAGAGAGCTCAGGGAGAGCAAGAGAGACGGAGAGAGGGAGGGAGACGTAGAGAGAGACAGAGAGAGACGGAGGGAGGGAGGGAGGGAGGCAGGGAGGCAGGGAGGCAGGGAGGGAGGGAGGGAGGGAGGGCGGGAGGGAGGGAGGGAACACTGTATATAGACATAATATGACATTTGAAATGTCTTTATTCTTTTGGAACTTGTGTGAGTGTAATATTTACTGTTCACTTGTTATTGCCTATTTCATTTTTGTTAATCCGTTTCACTTGCATTGGCAGTGTAAACATATGTTTCCCATGCCAATAAAGCCCCTTGAATGTTATTTAATTGAGAGAGGGAGAGGGAGAGAGAGAGAGAGAGAGAGATAATGCACTGCATAATTTCTTCCTCCAGCCTCATGGTTATCTTATATTTCTTCTTCAGCTGTGTTCACTATGGAGTTACTGAAAGTCAACTAGGTCTGCCTTGATTGCTAGTGAAAGCTTGCTAATAATTTACTGTACAAGGATACTATTCTGAGGTTTTATGGCTGAGAAACACCTTTATCTTCGTTTTCCCATGTTTAAACCCTAATGATCCGACCTCCAAAAAATGCATCGCAGAGTGTATTAAAATGTCTAAATTCGATCATGAAACATGACAGTCTAGCAACGGTGTACCAGTAATCCAAATTCCACATTAAAACCTTCCCCAAATCCTGTCTGGGAACAGCTGAGTAAACCCAGAGAAGGACAGGAAGCCAGAGTGTCTCCATATCGAGCTGACCAGGAATCAGCCGTTATCATTTAAGAGAAAACACAAACCCACAGGGAGGAAACATCTGTGTCACAGAACATGGCCGGCCCCTGAACACCAGAGGCTCCATGTGGAGTCAGTAGGAGCCCTGGGGTAAGAGGAAGGGTCCGGGAGTACCACAGGGCAATAGGGACGTTAGCTGTGTGTGTTGTGTGAGCGTGCGTGCGCTCATGAGTCACTGAGTGTGTGTGTGCACTGCCATAATGGTGTTTAACAAGGGGACTGACCCTATCATGGCCATCAGGTGACTGAACAGTGGGCCCCGAAAGACGGAGGAGCCTGCAGTGGGGAGACATGGAGGATCAGAGGTGTAGCCTGCAGTGGGGAGACAGGGAGGGACAGAGGTGTAGCCTGCAGTGGGGAGACAGGGAGGGACAGAGGGGTAGCCTGCAGTGGGGAGACAGGGAGGGACAGAGGTGTAGCCTGCAGTGGGGAGACAGGGAGGGACAGAGGTGTAGCCTGCAGTGGGGAGACAGGGAGGGACAGAGGTGTAGCCTGCAGTGGGGAGACAGGGAGGGACAGAGGTGTAGCCTGCATTGGGGAGACAGGGAGGGACAGAGGGGTAGCCTGTAGTGGGGAGACAGGGAGGGACAGAGGTGTAGCCTGCAGTGGGGAGACAGGGAGGGACAGAGGTGTAGCCTGCAGTGTGGGGTTACTGGAGGTATGGTTCAAATTAGGAGGAGGAGGTGGTACGTAGGGGTAGTGGCCACCTGTGCAGGGAGAGAGGCAGGGACAGACTGACAGATCATAGAGAGTCAGGGACAGACAGACGGACAGACCAGACATGACGACCACGCGGATGGCATGTTTAGGGTAAATGGAGTCTCAGAGGGTCAGGGAGGTTGGTTAAAATGAGAGGCCATTGATGGTGTTCCCTGATGTTGGGGTAGAGAGCATCTAAAAAAACACATCACTACAATAATACCCCTGCTGTTGCCAGGGGACGGGCTGTTGATGTGGCGACCACGGTCTGCTCCAAGCTCGCCGTGGGCACGACATATATGCAGGGGTGATGGAAGATCGGGAGGGGGGATCTCTATTGCGCCTGTCACTTGCCCCCCAAACCCATCCCTTCCCCAGTTGGCATATCATGCCACATGGGGCCCGATGCGGTCTCACGTGTCTAGAGACATCCTTTATGGCTCTCTCTGTAAGAACAGGTCGCTACAAACATCAAGATCATGGGTTCAATTCCCACAGAGAGCACATGCTGTACACACTAAAGAAATATCTCAATGATTCTCTCCAGAATCGGGAGTTGCCCTCTCATTATGCCAGGCTTGTCAGTGTTACAATGTACACATTCTCACTTGCATAACACATTAAATGGAAGGCATTTTGAGAACAACAGCAGGAAAGAGGATGACCTGATAGAGCAGAGCAAACCAGAGAACTGAAATGTTAATAAATCAACAAATTAGAATACATCAAATCAAATGTGTGACTGGGTCGCTGTGGGAATGTCGTTTTTGTGACCGGGTCGGTGTGGCAATGGCGTCTGTGTGACTGGGTCGCTGTGGGAATGTCGTTTTTGTGACCGGGTCGCTGTGGGATTTAAAAAAATATACGAAACTTTGAACATGCCACGGAGCACCATTAAATCCATTATTTAAATAATGGAAAGAATATGGCAAGACAACAAACCTGCCAAGAGAGGGCTGCCCAGCGAATCTCACAGACCAGGCAAGGAGGGCATTAATCAGAGAGGCAACAAAAAGACCAAAGATAACACTGAAGTAGCAGCAAAGCTCCACAGTGGAGATTGGAGTATCTGTCCATCAGACCACTTTAAGCAGTACACTCCACAGACCTGGGCTTTACGTAAGTGTGGCCAGAAAAAATGGCTTAAAGAAAAAAATAAGCAAACATGTTTGGTGTTCGCCAAAAGGCATGTGGGAAACTCCTCAAACATATGAAAGAAGGTACTCTGGTCAGATGAGACTAAAATTGAGCTTTTTAGCCATCAAGGAAAATGCTATGTCTGGCGCAAACACAAAACCTTCATCACCAGCAAAAATCCCAGTGGCTTGATGTGCCAAGTTTATAGAGACATACCCCAAGAGATTTGCAGCTGTAATTGCTGCAAAGGTGGCTCTACAAAGTATTGACTTTAGGGGGGGAATAGTTATGCACACTCAAGTTGTCTGTTTTTTTTGTCTTATTTCTTGTTTGTTTCAAAGTGGTAGGCACGTTGTGTAAATCAAATGATACAAACCCCCCCAAAATCTATTTTTGTTCCAGGTTGTAAGGCAAAAAAAAAAAAAAAATGCCAAGAGGGATGAATACTTTCGCAAGCCACTGTAGGTGGGAAAGAGAGGAAAGATATGGAGGAAGAATTTGTAGAAAGAAAGAGGCCGACTGATGATAATGACTGGACATGTGGTTTGCCCTAAATCTGTCCCATTTTGCTGCTCTGGTGTCTTTTGTAGAATACCATTGTCCTTATAGTCTTCTCTTCTACATTCTTTTTGATAGATCTCTGCCTCCAAGATGTTGATTCCCAAAATCTGAGTGATCACTGTTCCCTCTGAAGTATTACAATTTTAAAGAGAGTCTTCCTCTGAAGTATTAAGTATTATCAGCAACTCTTTAAAATATTTCAGAAGACGTTCATGTTCAGAAGAACTGTGTTAGAATTTAAATTACAGGTTGTAACGCAACAAAATAGGAAAAAACGCCAAGAGGATGAAGACTTTTGAGAGGCACTGTATCCCTCTCTCCATCTGTTTCACTCCTCTCCTCCTCCATCTCTACCCCTCTTCTCTGCTGTCCGGTCCTTGCTCAGAGGGCCAAGGGTGAGCCACGCCTATCCTCCAGCCAGACATCCAGTCTGCCCTGGGTTAGTGGTGAGGGTGCCTGACTATATATGGAGATGTAATGTTAGGGTTGAGCCTTCAGCCCCTTCTAAGGTCTCAGAGAAAGAGGCCTCAAAACCAACTCCAAGCCTAAAACAGTTCTTAAAGCCCCACTTCCTTATTTACACAGCCTAAATGATGAGTATAATCCAAAACAAAGCGACACGGAATTTGGAATGCAGCCTATTATGAAAATGTTATTCTTCAATTTTTACATTTTTCACTGGCATTTGTTAGGAAATTTGTCCAAGCTACACAGACATTCTACTATATCATAGAAAAAGTTTTTGGGTCATATTAAATATTTTATTCTTCCATAAAACTCCCCTGTTGACACATGCTAATTGATACATCCACAGCCAGGAGCCAAACGTTGATCCAATTAAAACCTTTCACATTGAATGAAAAGAGAAAATCGATGATTCAACAGTTTTCCGCATTATTAAGCTAATCGCTACCTCAATGACATCAGCATATGCATTCAGTCCTTTAAATTAGTTTACAATGATTAATAGGCTATTTGGGGACTGCAGCTTGTGGCTCCTGCCGCTGACACCTCTGTGTCCCTCCCGGTGATTTTGTTTGTCTCTTTATCCAGGGTTGGTCAGTTGAGGCTGGTGTTTGTCTCTTTATCCAGGGTTGGTCGGTTGTGGCTGGTTTCCCAGTTCCTAGAAAACATGCAGGAGGCTCCTAGTCCCGGTCCCCAGAAAACATGCAGGAGGCTCATAGTCCCAGTCCCCAGAAAATGTGCAGGAGGCTCCTAGTCCCAGTCTAGCCTCCAAACCATGTGCTAATGCTCAGATATTTAGAATAACTCAACTGTTGTAGTTTGTGGTTCTTTATCAAATATTTGGATGTCATCAAAGAAATATATATTTTCTGTTTTCAAATAACTTTCGATATTCGACACCTTGAAATATTATTTGGTTTCTGAGAGGTATTCAAAATACTTTCAAATATTATTTGTTTTCTCAGACCTGTATTTGACTATCAAAGATTATTAGTTGCATTTTAGTTGAAACTCTATATAAACTTTATTATTAAAACGATATTATATAAACTATATTTAAATACATTGAGCATTTGAAAAGTTGGTATTTCTAATAAACTACAAAATACAACTATTTTCAGCCCATTATTAAATATTCTCTGTGATCAATATGGTTTGATTTAGCAAACAAATAGTCAACAGGCAAAGACACACAGAGGGGTCCTGATTGTGTCAGCAGTGAACTATGCAGGCTGTCCTCCTACCTACCCGAATGTGTGTTTCAAAACAGTATGAGATGAAACACAAGCTAGAGAGAAAGATACAAACTCTAACTACAGTCTGTGGCAATTACCTCCTCCCTGGTCAGCTTTAAAATATAGATCAACTGGTAAAATAGTCTAAAAGCTATTGGAGAATAAAAACGTGGCTTTCATTATTCTTCGTGTAGCCCACAACAGCAGCTCACAAAGAAGGAGAAAGTCCTCTCTACCTCGCAAGCTTTTCTCAGCATGTGTGTTTAACAGAGAGTGAAATGGAGTGAGCGAAAGAGACAGAGAGAGAGGCAGAGAGAGAGAGAAAGAGAAAGAGAGACCCCAAAAAGGCCAGTGGTATGCAAAATGAAATGATAAAATATACAGACCACAAATTCCAATTGGCTTCAGGCTAGGGGGCAGTATTCGGAAGTTTGGATGAAGGAGGTGCCCAAAGTAAACTGCCTGTTACTCAGGCCCAGAAGCTACGATATGCATATAATTGGTAGTATTGGATTGAACACACTCATAGTTTCCAAAACTGTTAAAATGTGTGTGAGTATAACAGAACTGATATGGTAGGCCAAAACCCAGGGACAATCCATCCATAATGTATTTTTTTCAGCTCACCTCTGATTACAATGGCTGGGAATGAAAGTATAAAAGGAAGTCCTCCCAGGTTGCAGTTCCTAGGGCTTCCGCTGGATGTCAACAGTCTTTAGAAAGAGTTTCAGGCTTGTTTTTTGAAAAATGAGCTAGAATTTGTAGTTTTTCAAAGTCCCTCCCATTTTGGCTGTAGTGTTTGTAGCGCGTTCCGGTGAGTGTGTGTACTTCTTTATTTATCCCCGGTAATGGTCTCCGGTATTCTCAATCTTAAATTGTATTGTTTATTTACATAATAGGGTACCTGAGGATTGATTAGGAACGCTCTTTGATATTTTTGGAAGAAGTTTATTGGTAACTTACGGGATTCATTTGTATGCATTTTGAACGAGGGAAACCGGTGGATTGCTGAGTCTAGCAATGAAACTGACTTTTTTGGGATATAAAGAAGGACTTTATCGAACAAAAGGACAATTTCTTATGTAGCTGGGACCGTTGTGATTGCAACCAGATGAAGATCTTCAAAGGTAAGTGATTTATTTTAGCGCTCTTTCTGACTTTCGTGACGCATCTGCTTGGTTGGAAAATGTATGTAATGCTTTTGTATGCGGGGCGCTATCCTCAGATAATCGCATTGTGTGCTTTCGCCGTAAAGCCTTTTTGAAGTCTGACAACGCGGCTGGATTAACAAGAAGGTCATC
Organism: Salvelinus fontinalis; assembly: GCF_029448725.1. Taxonomy (NCBI): domain Eukaryota; kingdom Metazoa; phylum Chordata; class Actinopteri; order Salmoniformes; family Salmonidae; genus Salvelinus; species Salvelinus fontinalis. The sequence continues at coordinate 81,259,901 of NC_074665.1, forward strand.
TTTTAAATGATGTATGACACTTGTATTTTCATGAATGTTTAATTTTACAACTCTTTAATTTCAATTTGGAGCTCTGCAATTTCACCGGATGTTGGCCAGGTGGGACGGTAGCATCCCAATGATCCGTAAGAAGATAAACTCTTTAACATCATCCTCAGCTCTGGCATCTTCCCCAGAATTTGGAACCAAGTGTTGATCACCCCAATCCACAAAAGTGGGGACAAATTTGACCCCAATAACTACTGTGGGATATGCATCAACAGCAACCTTGGGAAAATCCTTTGCATTATCATTAATATCCTCTACAGGATCGGTGGGTCCCACTCGGGACGGTGTCTAACATAGGCTAATGCGATTAGCATGAGGTTACATTTCCCAGGACATAAACACATCTGATAATGACAGAAAGCTTAAGTTCTTGTTAATCTCACTGCACTGTCCAATTTACAGTAGCTATTACAGTGAAATAATACCATGCTATTGTTTGAGGAGAGTGCATAGTTATGAACTCGAAAAGTTATAAATAAACCAATTAGGCACATTTGGCCAGTCTTGAAACAACAATTGGTACAGAAATGCAACGGTTCATTGGATTAGTCTAAAACTTTGCACATACACTGCTGCCATCTAGTGGCCAAAATCTAAATTGCGTCTGGGCTGGAATAAGATATTATGGCCTTTCTCTTGAATTTCAAATATGATGGTACAAAAAAAAAGATACAAAAGAATGCATGGATTTTTTTTATTTTTTATATATTTTACGGGATGTAATGTCTTAAATTTTCCTACATTCATTTCACATTTCCACAAACTTCAAAGTGTTTCCTTTCAAATGGTATCAAGCATATGCATATCCTTGCTTCATGTCATTTTAGGCGGAAATTTAAAAAAGGGGTTCGATCTTTATGAGGTTCAGCAGACTCGTACATTTCTTCAGTGAAAACAATGTACTAAGCAAATGTCAAATTGGCTTTTTCCCAAATTACAGTACCCTGCATACCTTCATTGACAAACAAACAAACTAAAACAAAGGCAAAGTGTTATGATGCTTTGTTAATTTCCCCCAAAATGTTTTACTCAATTTGGCATGAGACTTCAACAGTTGTTGCCTTCTCACCAAGCTGCTTGCCTATTGTCCTGTAGCCCATCCCTGCCTTGTGCAGGTCTACTTAAAAATCATACAATGTGATTTTCTGGATTTTGTTTTAGATTCCGTCTCTCACAGTTGAAGTGTACCTATGATAAAAAAATACAGACCTCTACATGATTTGTAAGTAGGAAAACCTGCAAAATCGGCAGTGTATCAAATACTTGTTCTCCCCCAATGTATATACATCAACGAATTGGCGAGGGCACTAGAACAGTCTGCAGCACCTGGACTCACCCTACTAGAATCTGAAGTCAAATGTCTACTGTTTGCCTATGATCTGGTGCTTCTGTCCCCAACCAAGGAGGGCCTACAGCACCACCTAGATCCTCTGCACATATTCTGTCACACCTGGGCCCTGACAGTAAATCTCAGTAAAACAAAAATAATGGTGTTCCAAAAAAGGTCCAGTTACCAGGACCACAAATGCGAATTCCATCTAGACACTGTTGTCCTAGAGCACACAAAAAAGCTATACAAACCTCAGCCTAAACATGATCAATCAATCAATGTATTTATAAAGCCCTTTTTACATCAGCCGATGTCACAAAGTACTACGCAGAAACCCAGCCTAAAACAATAAACAGCAAGCAATACAGATGTAGAAGCATTAGCGTCGAAGCTGAGAGACAAGGCAACAAGGTCCTTCTATGCCATCAAAAGGACATACCAATTACGATCTGGCTAAAAATACTTGAATCAATTATAGAAGCCATTGCCCTTTATGGTTGTGAGGTCTGGGGTCCGCTCACCAACCAAGAATTTACAACCAAAACCAAATTGAGAATTCTGCAAAAATATCCTCTGGGCACAACATAAAATACCAAAAAATGCATGCAGAGCAGAATTAGGCTGATACCCGCTAATGATCAAAATCTTGAAAAGAGCCATTCAATTCCACAACCACCTAAAAGGAAGCGATTCTCCAACCTTCCATAACAAAGCCATCACCTACAGAAAGATGAACCTGGAAAAGCAAGCCGGTCCTGGTGCTCTGTTCACAAACACAAACAGATACCACAGAGCCCCAGGACAGCAACACAATTAGTACCAACCAAATCTTGAGAAAACAAAGAGAAAATTACTTGACACATTGGAAAGACTTAACAGAAAAACAGAGCAAACTAGAATGCTATTTGGCTCCAAACAGAGAGTATAAAGTGTCAGAATGCCTTACCACTATGAACCAAACTTAAGGAAAACTTTGACTATGTGCAGACTCAGTGAGCATAGCCCTGCTATTGAGAAAGGCCGTAGGCAGACCTGGCTCTCAAGAGAAGACACTGCCCACAAAGTGAGGTGGAAAATGAGCTAAACTTCCTAACCTCTAGCCAAATGTATGACCATATTAAAGACACATATTTCCTTTAGATTACACAGATCCACAAAGAATTTGAAAACAAACCCAGTATCTACTGGGTGAAATACCACAGTGTGCCATCCCAGCAGCAAGACTTGTGACCTCTTGCCACAAGACAAGGGGAACCAGTGAAGAACAAACACCATTGTAAATAGAACCTATATTTATGTTTATTTATTTTCCCTTTTATACTTTAACTATTTGCACATCGTTACAACACTGTATATAGACATAATATGACACTTGAAATGTCTTTATTCTTTTGGAACTTTTGTGAGTGTAATGTTTACTGTTAATTTGTATTGTTTGTTTCACTTTTCTACTTTACTTGCTTTGACAATGTTAACATATGTTTCCCATGACAATAAAGCCCTTAAATGGAATTAGAGAGAGAGAGAGAGAGAGAGAGAGCTTGCTTACGTATGCTCGCTCGAGTGCGTGTATGTGTGTTATATTCTCTTAGCATTGCTTCATTAAATTTGATATATGCCACAAGCTTGTTTAATTACGAACTCAATTGAAGGGCTTCGCTAATGACTTTAAAAAGTGCTTATCCAAGTTTATTAGCTCTAAACTCCCTCCAATCCTCTTTGGAACTTGCTTGCTGAACAAAATTGCAACAACAAATAGAAGTGATCTTACCTTTTTCCACATCCATTAAGAAGAAAGGAACAGTATGGGAAAAGAAGGGAGAGAGAGAGAAAGAGTAAATTAGTACAGGAACAACACCCTCTTGCAATTTACCAGAACCGTTCTGACATTAAAGCACTCAACACCACTAACCCCAATTTACAGTAGATGGACACACAGCAAATAACATGTTATTTCGATCAAATCATTTTAATTTGTTCTCTGCCAAATACAAGGAGCTTGTTTGTACATGCTGATGGTGGGCTAAGCAGCTTTAGAATAATACAGGTGGACTAGCTTATTACACCACTACACTAGGCCATATGGCTTCCTACCACAGAGGGCTGGAGAGCTTCCTACCCTGGATGACTGGAGGTATTCCTATCTTATTTAAAAATATATATTTTACCAGGTAAGTTGACTGAGAACACATTCTCATTTACAGCAACAACCTGGAGAATAGTTACAGGGGAGAGGAGGGGGATGAATGAGACAATTATAAGCTGGGGATGATTAGGTGACCGCGATGGTATGAGGGACAGCTTGGGAATTTAGCAAGAACACCAGGGTTAACACCCCTAATCTTACAAAAGGTGCTATGGGATCTTTAATGACCTCAGAGAGTCAGGACACCCATTTAACATCCCATCTAAAAGACAGCATCCTACACAGGGTAGGGTTCACATTATTTTGACCAGAGGAAAGAGTGCCTCCTACTGGCCCTCCAACACCACTTCCAGCTCCATGTGGTGTCCCATCCAGGGACTGACCAGGACCAACCCTGCTTAGCTTCAGAAGCAAGCCAGCAGTGGGATGCAGGGTGGTATGCTGCTACATGTGATTTACTAGTAAAAAATAGGTGGGTAAACGCTGATCACCGTTCGAGGGGAGTAAAGTAACGCTCTCTATACTTTCAATGATTTTTACGCAAAGGAGATGTAAACGCTCATGGGTTGAATTTGTTTTGGGCATAAATGATGTTTATGTGCATTTATCACCAACTACACCACTGCTCCACTCAGTACCTTACCACATTCCTCTCTAACATGCCCTCTATTCCCTGAACTATCCAAACCCACCATATCCTACCTTAACCCTACTCTACCTGGCCTTCCGCTCTGCTTCACTCCTTACCTTACCTCATTCTTTCTCCCTTTTACCATGCCCTCATCTCCCATAGGGCACTGCTCAAAAGTAGTTGACTATGTAGGGAACAGGGTGCCATTTCAGATGCATCCACTGACATCTGGATCCCTAGAGAAAACAGAAGTCTCTATGTGAGCTTCGAATCTGAGTCATGGCCTATCTATTGTCGTGTCTGTGACTATTCATTAATATGAAGACTGTTGTATTATCAAATCAATTCTCTGTGTAATTATTATTACGTGATTAAACTAATCATGTAAACTTTAATTAACTAAGATGTCGGGGCACCACAGGAAAATGTTTATGGAGTCTCTATTTCCCGAATCGACTGTTAAGATATTTTCATATCTTATCGATTAGTCTTCTATTAATGTATCGTTATTACCTCATAATTTCTCATTACCAAACGTCACAAACCCTTGGACATCTGCACAAACCCTAGTCTAAATGATGAATCAGCGATGTACAAATTGTCTTAATTATTTATTTACTAACTAAATAATCACAGAAATACATAACAAACAAACAGTAGATATTGGTTACTAACACAATGCATTGATAAGTCCCTAGTGGGCTAAACCGGTATGACGGCTTGGTAGACAATGGAAAGGGGTAGGGACAGATAAAAGAGCGGAAAAGACTAAATGGATTCACTACACGCAGTTGAAAAATTGCAATAATTACTAGACACATAATTTCCAGCTGCAGACGAGTAATTCTACATCAACAAACAGCAAGGAGGATTCTACATCTAGGATTTGCTCTTATTCTTTAGGGATCGATAGTTTCAGAGTTGAACCATTTCCAGCCGTGTGGCCAACAATACATGCTGTCTGGTCTCCTGGGCCCATAGAGTTGTAGTTCTTAACCTTTTCAACATGTAGCGTCAGGTCCATGTTTTCTAGTCTAATGTAAATTTCATCAGGAGTGGGTTTTATACACTTCTGAGAAAAGGGAGGGCCATGACACCGACGTAATATCTATGCTCACGTGGGCGTGGCCACTGACTTGGTAAGTTTTATATTAAAACCCATATTTTCTCATCTAGAAGGTTAACATCACATTACATCTTTTCACAAATAGTACCATGTTTAATCACATACGTCTCCAGTATTTAGTTGTAAACCCCATAATTAAGAAGTGTACACAACCAAAGACACAGTAATGAGTGTTTCCTGTCCTCCATGAGATCACCAACACACTTCTCATGACTATTCCTTAAGTGTTATTCTCAAAAATATAAATATTGTTTAATTATTCAAACTTTTGATGTCCAAGGGTCTCTCTGTGTTCCACATTTTACATCCCAACCTCGAACACTATAGAGCATAGAGGCAGCATATTATGACCGTCACAAAACAGCAGAGAGAGCACACTTTAGAGCGGACCCACTGTAACCTGATCCTTCAGATCATCACAGGAGAGTTATGACACTATCTATCTATCTATCTATCTATCTATCTATCTATATATCTATCCCCCTGTACCCAAGATCAAAACAGTATAGTAGTACTCTCAAATCAGATAAATGTATTACATCCCTCCACATCGATTCCAACCTTGCGCCCATTGAATGAATGATTAAATCAGTAAATATACTGCTTGGCCAATTTCTTCACAGAGAAAGCTGTATGTATCAGGCATATCTGCGCCTGTATATGACTCGCATTGATTTTGACCCAGTAAACCAGCATATTCAGTTAATGAATTGGAGATGTGTTGTCGGCCGGAGTGGACTATTTATCTGGCTGAATGTCTCTCATAATATCCCCACATTATATTACGCTATGAAAGAGATTGCGCTATGAATGTTCCTCTACCTCCTCCTCACTCTCCTCCTCCTCTCACCCTCTTCATCTCACCCTCTTTCTCTCACCCTCCTCTACCTCCTCTCACCCTCCTCCTCCTCTCCCCCTTCTCGGCCTTCTCCTCCTCTCCCCCTCTTCCTCTCACCATCCTCCTCCCACCCTCCTCTACCTCAAACTCCACCTCTCACCCTCCTCTACCTCCTCCTCTTCCTCTCACCATCATTCTCTACCGCCTCCTCCTCTTACCATCCTCATCCTACCCTCCTCTACCTCATCCCCCTCCTCTCACCCTCCTCTACCTCTTCCCCGCTCTCTCACCCTTCTCTACCTCCCCATCTTCTCCCCTTCCTCTACCTCCTCCACTCACCATCCTCTACCTCATCCCCGTCCTCTCACCCTTCTCTACCTCCTCCCCATCCTCTTCCCTTCCTCTACCTCCTCATCTCACCCTCCTCTACCTCATCCCCCTCTCACCCTCCATTACCTCATCCTCTCACCCTCCTCCTCTCACCCACATCCTACTCTCACTATACTACTCTCAACCTCCTCCTCTACCTCCTCCTTTATCTTCTCCTCCTCCTCTCACCATCCTTTACCTTCACTCACCCCCTCCTACTCCTCTCCCCTCCTCTTACTTCTCCTCAACCTCCTCCTCCTCCTCTTCTTCATCCCCCCCACCTCTCACCATACTCCTCCTCTCACCCTACTCCTCTTCTCCACCCCTTCTCTCCCCCTCCTCCTCCTTCTCTCACCCTTCTCTCACTGTCCTCTACCTCCTCCCCGTCATCTCACCCTTCTCTACTTCCTCCCCATCCTCTCACCTTCATGTACCTCCTCATCTCACCCTGCTCTACCTCATCCATATCTCACCCTTATCCTCCTCTCACCCTCCTACACTTCTCCACCCCTCCTCTCACCCTCCTTCATTTACCCTCCTCCTCCTCTCGCCCTCCTCCTCCTTCTCTCACCCTCCTCTACCTCCTCCTCCTCTCACCCTCCCCCTCCTCCACCCCTCCTCCCCGTCCACCTCCACTCACCCTCCTCCTCTTACCATCCCCCTCCCACCCTCCTCTACCTCACCCCCCTCCTCTCACCCTCCTCTACCTCCTCCTCCTCTCCCCCCTTACCTCCTCCTCTCACCCTCCTCCTCTCATCCTCCTCCTTCTCAGCTTACCCTCCTCCTACTCTCACCATCCTACTCTCAAACTCCTCCTCCTCTCCCCTCTTTGCCCTACTTGTCCTCCACCCCTCCTCCTCCCCCTCCTCTCTCTCTCCTCTACCTCCTCCTCCTCGCACTGTCCTCCTCCTCTCCCCCTCCTCTACCTCCTCGTCCTCTCACCCTCCTCCTCTAACCCTCCTCTACCTCCTCGTCCTCTCACCCTCTCCCTCCTCCTCTAACCCTCATCCTCCTCTCACCCTCCTATACCTCCTCATCCTCTCACCCTCTCACTCCTCCTCTAACCCTCACCCTCCTCTATCTCCTCCCCCTCTCACCCTCCTCCTACTCTAACCCTCATCCTCCTCTCACCCTCCTCTACCTCCTCCTCTTCTCACCCTCCTCCTACTCTAACCCTTATAATCCTCTCACCCTCCTCCTCACTCTCCTCCTCCTCTCACCCGCTTCCTCTCACCCTCTTCCTCTCACCCTCCTCTTCCTCACTCTCGTCCTCCTCTCCCTCTCGTCCTCCTCCTCTCACCCTCCTCCTCTAACCCTCCTCTACCTCCTCGTCCTCCTCCTCTCACCCTCCTCCTCTAACCCTCCTCTACCTCCTCGTCCTCTCACCCTCTCCCTCCTCCTCTAACCGTCATCCTCCTCTCACCCTCCTATACCTCCTCATCCTCTCACCCTCTCCCTCCTCCTCTAACCCTCACCCTCCTCTATCTCCTCCCCCTCTCACCCTCCTCCTACTCTAACCCTCATCCTCCTCTCACCCTCCTCTACCTCCTCCTCTTCTCACCCTCCTCCTACTCTAACCCTTATAATCCTCTCACCCTCCTCCTCACTCTCCTCCTCCTCTCACCCGCTTCCTCACACCCTCTTCCTCTCACCCTCCTCTTTCTCACTCTCGTCCTCCTCTCCCCCTCGTCCTCCTCCTCTCACCCTCCTCCTCCCACACCTCAGTGTCAAATGCTCTTTAACTGGTGACAGAGGTGGCTAGTTTCCGTGTTAGAGGGACTTACAGGCTCCACTGGCTCTCATGGCTGTCATTCCACCTCTGTAGTTAATTGCTCATCAATATGGTCGTTGGGGTATAAAGCCTTTCTAGTCGGTGTCTGAGCCTGAGCTAGGGTTGCTTGTGCAAAACTCCCTGGCTAACTGAATGGTATGTCTTAGTGCTTGCATGACCAGGCAGCTGAAAAAATCATGTCTGACTCCTAGCTTTGCTGCCTCTGACTGCACGCAGTCGTCAGTGTCAACCAAGACAGCAGGACAGCAGGCGAGAGAGAAGCCAAATTAAATGTTATTTTTATTTGCTCTTTCCAGTTCCAACTTCCAAACTATTTTTAATTGACTAGGCAAGTCAGTTAAGACTGAAGATTACAATGATGGCCTAGGAACAGTGGGTTAACTGCCTTGTTCAGGGGGAGAATGACAGATTTTTACCTTGTCGATTTAGCAACCTTGCAGGTACTGGGCCAACGCTCTAACCACTAGGCTACCTGCCACCCCTATTAACCCAGAATCAGAGTCAGACTTAAGGAATCAGAGTCAGACTTGCACAATCAAAGTCAGACTTCATAGTATGTGTGTGTGTGTGTGTGTGTGTGTGTGTGTGTGTGTGTGTGTGTGTGTGTGTGTGTGTGTGCGTGTGCGCGTGCGCATGTGCGCGTGCGCATGCTCACAAAGATACCACCACATTTTAGTCAAAGACCATAAAGTGACCATAAGATGGTCTAGAATCGAACAAAAGCTTTCATGTTCTATTTATTTTCAACAAAACCCTCAGGTCCACAGTTTCCCCAGTCAAGGTCACTGAGCATTCCCCGGAAAGATCAAATCAAATTGTGTTGTTCGCGTGCAGACGTTCCTAGCTCCAACAGTGGGAGGCAAGGAATAAGTTAGACCTAAATATTTCTATAACTAAAAGCATTGTATTTGGGACAAATCATTCACTAAACCCTAAACCTCAACTAAATCTTGTAATGAATAATGTGGAAATTGAGCAATTTGAGATGACTAAACTGCTTGGAGTAACCCTGGATTGTAAACTGTCATGGTCAAAACCTATTGATACAACAGTAGCTAAGATGGGGAGAAGTATGCCCATAATAATAAAGTGATGTTCTGCCTTTTTAACAACACTATCAACAAGGCAGGTCCTTCAGGCCCTAGTTTTGTCGCACCTTGACTACTGTTCAGTTGTGTGGTCAGGTGCCACAAAAAAGGACTGCAAATTGCAATTGGCTCAGAACGGGGCAGCACGGCTGGCCCCTGGATATACACAGAAGGCTAATTTTAATAATATGCATGTCAATCTCTTCTGGTTCAAAGTGGAGGAGAGATTGATATCATCACTATTGGTATTTAGGAGAGGTATTGACATGTTGAATGCACCGAGCTGTCTGTCTGAACTACTGGCACACAGCTCGGACACCCATGCATACCCCACAAGACATGCCACAAGAGGTCTCTTCACTGTCCCCAAGTACAGAATAGACTATGGGAGGCACACATTCCTACATAGAGCTGTGACTACATGGAACTCTATGCTACATAAAGTAACTGATGCAAGCAGTAAAATTAGATTGAAAAAAACAGATAAAACACATGAAGGAACAGCGGGGACTGTGAAGCAACACAAACATAGTCAGAGACACATGCATACACACGCACACACGATAACATATGCGCTATACACACACATACACATGGATTTAGTACTGTAGGGCCTGAGGTTAAACAGTGTGTATAGAAATCTAATATAAATAGTAATAATAGATTAATAGAAATCTAATACTCCTGCCCGTAATCGGGAACGCGCCTTTCTTGTTTCTCCTTTACTATTGACAAAGCTTTTGTCCGGTTGAAGTATTATTGATTATTTAGGACAAAAACAACCTGAGGTTTGATTTTAAACATCGTTTGACTTGTTTCTACTAACTTTTATTGTACTTTTTGTTGACTTTTCGTCTGGACTTAGCCTTGTGCATTCGGATTACTGGACTAAACGTGCGAACAAAAAGGAGGTTTTTGGTCATAAAGAGGGATATTATTGAACAAAACTAACATTTATTGTCTAAGATGGAGACCTGGGAGTGCCACCAAATGAAGATCATCAAAGGTAAGTGATTAATTTTAATGCTATTTCTGACTTTTGTGACACCTTTCCTTGGAATGAAAATGGCTGTATGGTTTTCTGCGGCTAGGCGCTGACCTAACATAATCGCAAAGTGTGCTTTCGCCGTAAAGCCTTTTTGAAATCTGACAGCGGTTGCATTAAAGAGAAGTTTATCTTTATTCGTATATTTAACACTTGTATCTTTTATCAATGTTTATGATGAGTATTTCTGTAATTTGATGTGGCTCTCTGGACTTTCACCGGATGCTTGTTTGAGACAATGGATTTCTGAACATAACACACCAATTTCAAATGAGGATTTTGGACATAAAGATTAACTTTATCAAACAAAACACACATTTAATGTGTAACATGAAGTCCTTTGAGTGCCATCTGATGAAGATCATCATCATTTAATCGCTATTTCGCTATTTCTGACTTTTGTGAGGCCTCTCCTTGGCTGGAAAATGGCTGTATGGTTTTCTGTGACTAGGCGCTGACCTAACATAATTATTTGGTGTGCTTTCCCCGTAAAGCCTATTCGAAATCGGACACTATGGACACAAGAAGTTTATCTTTAAAATGGTATATAATACTTGTATGTGTGAGGAATTTTAATTATGGGATTTCTGTTGTTTTGAATTTGTCACCCTGCAATTTCACTGGCTGTAGACGCTAGCGTCCCACTTGTACCAGAAAGGATTTATTTCTCTAGGCGAGTCAGTTAACAACAAATTCTTATTTTCAATGACAGCCTAGGAACAGTGGGTTAAATTGCCTTATCTTGTTGGCTCGGGGATTCAATCTTGCAACCTTTCGGTTACTAGTCCAACACTCTAACCACTAGGCTATCTGTCGCCCCGGCTACCTGCACTGTCCAATTTACAGTAGCTATTCCTGCGAAGAAATGCCATGCTATTGTTTGAGGAGAGCAACAAAACACTTTTTTACACCGCGATAGGTTTGATAAATTCACCTCTGAACGTGAAATGTGTACTTACATTCTGAAATCTTGCTCTGATTTATCATCCAAAGGGTCCCAGAGATAACATGACGTGTCGTTTTGTTAGATAAAATTATTTTTCATATCCTTAAAAGGTCCATATAGCATGCACTATTGATTTTGTATTTCGATTTTGTATTTCAATTTGCAAAGAAAGGAATCAGTGAAAATCTCACCCTTAACTTTGTTTTAACGCGTCAAATCACGTTCGTATGTATTCCTCAGAGATCCTAGAAGGTAACAAGACTTCACGATATCATTAGGGGTGTAGTATATCCTATAGGACACCATATTTGGTCAGATTGCGACACCTTCATGGCACACCGATGATGCGAGGGGTCATCACTTGAATGACTGTATCTTTGTCAAATAATCACCAATCTGGGTCAAACAAAGCTAGCTAGATAGCCAATGCGCTGGGCTTTACGGGATTACCCGGAAACCATGTATATGTCGTAAAATGTATCTACTAACCTTGTACGACAGCATGCCTTTTCATTTTGGACAGAAATTATAAGGATATTCAGAGTTATGATGTTTTGAAAACTGGATATTTTGCAAATGTTGAACTTACAATATGGCTACTAATAATTAAAGTCCAAGGATACAGATTTGACGAAATTAATATGATTGCGAATGTCTCTTTCACGATTTTCCAAAATATATCTGTGATCTCCCGGGTGGCGCAGTGGTCTAGGGCACTGCATCGCAGTGCTAGCTGCGCCACCAGAGTCTCTGGGTTCGCGCCCAGGCTCTGTCGCAACCGGGAGGTCCGTGGGGCGACGCACAATTGGCATAGCGTCGTCCGGGTTAGGGAGGGTTTGGCCGGTAGGGATATCCTTGTCTCAGTATATAAAATGTATGCACTCTACTGTAAGTCGCTCTGGATAAATGCTAAATGACTAAAATGTAAATGTAAATGTAAAATGACTTCACACTAAAAGTCTTGTAGTTCACTCATACTTCAAGTTATCCATCAAGTTATCCAGTGCACATTAACTTCTTGCAACTATAGGGGGTGCTATTTCGCATTAGCATAATTAACTCTACAGATTAAACTGCCTAGTACTCAATTCTTGCTCGTACAATATGCATATTATTGTTATTATTGGATAGAAAACACTCTCTAGTTTCTATAGTCGTTTGAATTATGTCTCTGAGTGAAACAGAACTCATTCTACAGGACTTTTCCTCCCAGTGTGTGAGATTTAGACATCTTGGCCTCTGGTTCCAGATCAGTTTTTAAAGTCTCTGTTAATCCTATGAGATACAAACACTGCCCACGCCTTCCACTAGATGTCAGTAAGTGATGACAATTTGATTGGAGTCTATTGCGCAATCACAGGCTCTATAAATGACCAAAGACCAGAAGTAGGATTCCTTTGGAATCTGCGCTCAACGCAAGAAGGATATCTGACTGGCCTTTTTCCAAGTCTTGGTTTAGCCAGTAATATAGCGTCGGTCATGTTTTTACTCGTTATAGGTGTTAGAAACATCATAATGTAGTTAATTTAAACCGTTTTATAGCAATTTATATCCGTTTAGTGCGATTTTGAGGCATTGCTTTGTAATAGACTTTGAAGCTCCGGGCACGTTTCGGGGTCCCGGTCGTACGTTAGTGAGCATTTCGACGGACAAGTGGACATCTTTCGACAAAAAGAAGATTAGACCCAAGAAAGGATTCATTGCCCAAGAATCTGATGGAAGATCGCCTCATAGTAAGAAATATTTAAGATGATAAATCGTTGTTCTGTAGAAAAATGTCAAACGCACGTTCTGCCATTTTGTTAGATGTAGCTTTGTTTGGCGCAACCTGTATTGAAAAGTAAGGATAATTTTAAAAATGTAATTCCGCGATTGTATTAACCTGTTGAGGCTGGGGGCGCTGTTGTCACTATTTATGCTAATCGTGTAATTTTTGAAACGGCTTCCCACAAAATTCTTGATCGTACAATATGCATATTATTATTATTATTGGATAGAAAACAGTCTATAGTTTCTATAGGAGTTGAAATTTTGTCTCTAAGTGGAACAGAACCCATTCTACAGCAATTTCCCTGACATGGAGTCAGATTTCAGAAATGTTGGCCCCTGATCTGGAGTCATTTAAAAGGCCACTGTTATTGCTATGAGTATACGGACACTGCTTACGTCTTCCCCTGGATGCCTTTACGTGATGACGATTTGAATGGGGTCGATTGCGCGTTCACAGGCACTATAAATCAAAAAACCCTGTAGCTAGCAACTCTTTTCTTGGTGCGTCATGCGCGTGGAGGACACCGACCCGCACCTGTTCCAAGCATTAGTGTTGGGAGTAATCTTTCTCCGGTCATGTTAAGACTCGTTATAGGAGTTAAAAACATCATAAGGTAGTTAATTTAAAGCGTTTTATAGCAATTTATATCCGTTTAGTGCGATTTTGGGACATTTATTTCTGAAACGCTGTGAATCGCTGGGCACGCTTCCAGTTCATCCCGAACGCAGTTGGCATTTCCACATGGCAAGAGGACAGCTTTCCACCAAAAGACGATTAGACCCAAGAAAGGATCCTTTGCCCAAGATACTGATGGAAGAACAGCTCAAAGTAGGACATTTTTATTATGATAAATCGTGTTTCTGTCGAAAAATGTTAGTGGCTTAGGACGCCATGTTTTTTGACGTAGCTTCGCTTGGCGCAAACTGTATTGAAAAGAAAGGATAATTTAAAAAATGTAAATCCGCGATTGTATTAAGAATTAAATTGTCTATCAATCGCTGTCCACCCTATATTTTTTAGTCACGTTTATGAGTATTTATGTATAAGAGTAGATCACTGTCTAATATGGCGCACCAACATTTTCTCACCAGCTGGGCTACTTTTGTCATTGTGTAACCATGATTTTGGTGGCTAAATATGCACATTTTCGAACAAACTGTATATGTATGTTGTAATGTGATGTTACAGGGGTGTCATCTGAAGAATTCTGAGAAGGTTAGTGAAAAACATTATATATTTTGGCGATGTTTACGTTATCGGTCTCTTTGGCTAGAATCAATGCTGGTCTGCTATGTGCTATGTGCTATGCTAATATAACGATTTATTGTGTTTTCGCTGTAAGACACTTAGAAAATCTGAAATATTGTCTGTATTCACAGGATCTGTGTCTTTCGATTAGTGTATGCTGTGTATTTCTACGAAATGTTTGATGATTAGTAGTTAGGTAAACACGTTGCTCATTGTAATTATTCTAGTCCATTTGTGACGGTGGGTGCAATTGTAAACTATGCCAGCTACCTGAAATTTTCACATTTTTCTAACAAAACCTATCCCATACCATAAATATGTTATCAGACTGTCATCTGATGAGTTTTTTTCTTGGTTAGGGGCTATAAATATCTTAGTTTAGCTGAATTGGTGATATTTACTGGTGTTGGTGGACAAATAAAAGATGGTGGATTATGCTAATGTGTTTTTAGCTAATAGATTTACATCTTTACATATTGTGTCTTCCCTGTAAAACATTTTAAAAATAGGACATGTTGGCTGGATTCACAAGATCTGTGTCTTTCATTAGCTGTATTGGACTTTAATGTGTGAAAGTTAAATATTTAAAAAAAAAAAACATTTTGAATTTCGTGGCACTGGTTTTTCAGTGGGGGTGGGGGGGGAGTGCCGCTAGCGGCACCCTCATCCTAGACAGGTTAAGAATTAAATTATCTATCAATCGCTGTCCACCCTATATTTTTTAGTCAAGTTTATGAGTATTTATGTATAAGACTAGATCACTGTCTAATATGGTGCACGACATTTTCTGACCAGCTGTGCTACTTTTGTCATTGTCTAACCATGATTTTGGTGGCTACATATGCACATTTTCGAACAAACTGTATATGTATGTTGTAATATGATGTTACAGGAGTGTCATCTGAAGAATTCTGAGAAGGTTAGTGAAAACATTAATATATTTTGGCGATGATACGATATCGCTCTCTTTGGCTAGAATCAGTGCTCGGGTAACGTTTGCGTATGTGGTATGCTAATATAACGATTTATTGTGTTTTCGCTGTAAGACACAAAATCTGAAATATTGTCTGTATTCACAGGATCTGTGTCTTTCGATTAGTGTATGCTGTGTATTTTTACGAATGTTTGATGATTAGTAATTAGGTAATACACGTTGCTCTATGTATTTATTCTAGTCCATTTGTGACGGTGGGTGCAATTGTAAACTATGATATCTACCTGAAATATGCACATTTTTCTAACAAAACCTATCCTATACCATAAATATGTTATCAGACTGTCATCTGATGAGGTTTTTTCTTGGTTAGTGGCTATCAATATCTTAGTTTAGCCGAATTGGTGATAGCTACTGGTGTTGAGAGAAAATGGTGGACAAAGAAAAATGGTGATTTTTGCTAACGTGTTTAGCTAATAGATTTACATATTGTGTCTTCCCTGTAAAACATTTAAAAAATATGAAAGGGTGGCTTTATTCACAAGATCTGTATCTTTCATTAGGTGTCTTGGACTTGTGATTTAATGATATTTAGATGCTACTATTTAATTGTGACGCTATGCTAGCGATGCTAATCAGTGTGGGGGGGGTGGGGGGTGTTCCCGGATCCGGTGTAGAGGCTCGTTAGAGGTTAACTGCTGCCATCTTGTGGACACTATTGTAATTACAACCAGAGTGATGGCTATAACTGTGACCTTTCTCTTGCATTTCAAAGATGGTGGTAGAAAAAAAGTGGTTAGATTTTTCTTTGTATTTTCTTCTACCAGATCTATTGTTGTGTTTACACACTAATGTAAAGATATTGATGGATGTTGTGTTTACACACTAAGGTAAAGATATTGACGCGTAATATGTTTACACACTAAGGTAAAGATATATATAAATGAATATAAAAATAAAAATAATTTAAATGGACCAGAAAGCTGTCAATCAGCCTGCCAAAAATGGTGGCATCTGTTGGTTTAGTCTCACTATTCATTCATTTTAATTAATCCTATTGACTCCTTAAATTCCTGTGTGAATCTGTCATTACCAGTCCTGTCATTCCTGAGGTGATTCTAAATGTTCTGTTTGAGACTCCTTAATTAGAGGAACATCTGTAGTTGTCTCAAAGTAGGAGTGCTGATCTATGAATATGAATACAGGCCCTGGTTGATGTAAAACTGGAGCAGACGAGATGGCGTGCTCTTTCGAGGTGTCTTCTTTTAAGATTAAGGTCACTTTACTGGTCAATTGCACACCAGGTCCAACCAAATTTTGACTTCTGCTTTCAACCCAACCTCTCCAAAAGATATCCATCCATTATTCCATACATACATCCATCCATCCATATTTTTTTTTTTGGAGAGGTGCACCCAGGGAGCAGTTGTTGTGGGGGGTTAAGTGCCTTGCTCAAGGGCACAATGGCAGGCAATGACATCTATTATTTCATACCAGCAACCCTCCGGTTCCTGGCTCGCCACTCTAACCGATAAGCACCCTGCCGCCCCTACACAATATGTCATTTTGAGATATTTCACCTGCATTGTCAGTTATTCTCCATTCCACCACCACCGGATGGAATGACATGGTGTCTTATTTGTGGCAACAGTGCTGGAGCCGCATATCTATGCCAAACACTGAGCAAGATATCACATACAAGGCTTGTTCTTCAACTCTGATATCAAGGGAGAATTCTCTTCTTAGTGTATCTCGCAAGTGCTTACTCCTTCTCCCTCTCTCTTTCTCTCAAAAACCAGCTTTTCCTCCAACATATCCACTCAAGTGAGTCTTAAGGGTCTTTTGTCTGATCGGTTTAAATTGGCTAAAGGAAAAAGGTAGCAGAATTGTGAAACAGCGTACCTATTTCAATTCAGATTCATACTTTTCATGACCATCTGTTGAATTTGAGAGAGAGAACATTGTTCTTGTACAGAGAGAACAGGTTATTGTGTGTTGATTCAGACAATAGGATTTTAACCCCATTAAAATTCAGAGAGAAGACATTTCAACATGTTTAGACTAGATTTTGATATTCTCCTCCAGTCTTTGTGTTAAATTAATTAAGGTTGAACGCTGAGGCTCGTTACTGACGACCATCCCTGCTAAAAAGCTTTCATAAATATTGAACTATCTTTGTTTATTCGATCAGGCGTTTCCTTAGAGACATTTGTCAAAGTGTGATCGTATGGAAATAAAACATTTGCCGAAACACATTGAAGGAGAGTGGTGTGTGTGTGTGTGTGTGTGTGTGTGTGTGTGTGTGTGTGTGTGTGTGTGTGTGTGTTTGTGTGTACGTGCTTGTGTCACACTATAACCTCCCTTCTCGAGCATTGCGACCTAACAACTGCTGAATAGAACCAAAATCAATACAAAAGTACTCAAGCTAAAACCTGCCTAGTGATTGGCCTGCTGAATTGAAACTGATCGAGGGACCTGCCAGCTTTTCCATGGTCAAGCTCAATCAACCCTGCACTCCAGTCTCCACTGTTCAGCTTAATCAACTTTGTTCTCCACTGTTCAGCTTAATCAACTTTGTTCTCCAGTCTCCACGGTTCAGCTTAATCAACTTTGTTCTCCAGTCTCCACTGTTCAGCTTAATCAACTGTGTTCTCCAGTCTCCACTGTTCAGCTTAATCAACTTTGTTCTCCACTGTTCAGCTTAATCAACTTTGTTCTCCACTGTTCAGCTTAATCAACTTTGTTCTCCAGTCTCCACTGTTCAGCTTAATCAACTTTGTTCTCCAGTCTCCACTGTTCAGCTCAATCAACCCTGCACTCCAGTCTCCACTGTTCAGCTTAATCAACTTTGTTCTCCAGTCTCCACTGTTCAGCTCAATCAACCCTGCGCTCCAGTCTCCACTGTTCAGCTTAATCAACTTTGTTCTCCAGTCTCCACTGTTCAGCTTCATCAACCCTTCCGCTCCAGTCTCCACTGTTCAGCTCAATCAAACCTGTTCTCCAGTCTCCACTGTTCAGCTCAATCAATCCTGTTCTCCAGTCTCCACTGTTCAGCTCAATCAATCCTGTTCTCCAGTCTCCACTGTTCAGCTCAATCAATCCTGTTCTCCAGTCTCCACTGTTCAGCTCAATCAATCCTGTTCTCCAGTCTCCACTGTTCAGCTCAATCAATCATGTTCTCCAGTCTCCACTGTTCAGCTTCATCAACCCTGCGCTCCAGTCTCCACTGTTCAGCTCAATCAATCCTGTTTTCATCTCAATGAGAAATATAGCAATTAGAGCAGATTGTTATGTTCTGCTGTGGATAAGAGGGTTGTCAATATGATTCAACAATACTACTACATCACTCATGGATGAGAGGGCTGTCAGTATGATTCAACAATAATACTACTCCACTCAACTCCTATACAAGTCAATGACACACTCCTCACTATCTGCAATATGAGTATATGGGCCCGTCCCTATTCACTCCCTAACCCTTCTTTTAGCCATAACTCTTCATTGCTTACAGACCTGTAAGGTGGAAGCAATATGTTGGAAGCTCATCCACTAGACTGATTATATCTATCCAGACCCTTTAGATCTGCAAACATTAAAAGGATAGTGAGAGATTTGGGCCCTTTTTCTACTTACCCAGAGCCAGATGAAATGGTAACTGGAAGCCATGTGGGACCGGCTCTATGTCATCTTCTCTCTATTCCTTTCTGTACAACATTTGCTATACTTACCTGCAGTGCTCCATCCATGACCCTAAAGTGAACTAACAGTAATAGTTCATTGCTCTGCAGTCTCTCCCAAATGGCACCCTATTCCCCATAAGGATCAGTTCAAAAATAGTGCCCTAGGTAGGCAATATAGTATCATTTGGGACACAGATTCAGATTCAGAGTTTAAAGTTGTAGTGCTCTCTACCCCAGAAAGTAATTTACTTCGGCATGTCTTTCAATAAGCAAGTGATTTATTGTAGCTAGCCTCTGCAGATTGATTTACACCCTGAAGAGACCACTTCAGAGAGAGAGAGAGAGAGAGAGAGAGATAGACCTCCTTGCTCATGACGGAGGAGGCAGGGGGTCTGCTTTACCATGCCCAGGGGACCCTTCCAGGGAGTGGGATGAAATGTACCCATTGAAGGGTCCTCTGGAAAGGCCTCTAAATGGTGCTCGAATCAAGCACGTACGCTACCCACCCTATAATTAGCTTTATGCCCTGCAGGCACCAACCGTACTTGGTTAGAATAGACACAATTAGGTTCATGAGAGATATTCAGAGATTGACAAGGAGCTTACTATTATGTTATAAGATGAGAGAACATTGGACAGTCCACGGTGATTTCTATTTTCAAAGGCTATATCAAATTACCCTAGCTGTTATTGATGGTGAACGTAAAAGTCAATTGCCCAAAGGTTCCATACATTCAATAATGAGAAAGTTATCAACATGTATTTAATTCCATTCTCTGTGGACAAAATGCCATTAACAGGGTTCTCTTGTATGGAGGGAGTACTTGCATCAGAGAGCCGTGTGCTTACCTCTCAGAACAAGGGCTTAACAACATCCCTTTATCTCTCTACAGTGCCAAGGTGGAAGACATTTATTAGAAGCATTTTCATAAGAAAGGGATGGAAACAACTCTGCTTTATCCATGTCTCAGTAACAGAGGAAAAAGGTGTTTCAGAATAATTCCTCATTAAGTATAGTATTATATAATTATTGCTGAGACTGAGACAGACAGTTCTATACAGTCCATCAATACCATTGATGGCCTGTATACCACTGGAGCTGAAACTACAGGATGATTCAGACTACGGTAGTTAGCATCCATTGTTCATGGAATTAAACATCATCGCCCCTCATCCCACACTGCTATTTCCTTTGTAAAATATCATGGCTTTTTCGAGAGCTGGCATGGGTGTACTAGAGAGCCAGGTTATGTTTCTTGGCAGTTGCCCTATAATCACCTAATAGCATGCTAGTACCAGCTCAATGATAACCAGACCCACCCTGGACACCAGAGTATGCTTATCTCTATGGGTGCTTCCCAAATTGCACCCTAATCCCTATGTAGTGCACTACTTTTGACCAGAGGACTACAGGCCCTGGCCAAAAGTATTCCACATTATAGACGACAGGGTGCTATTTGGGACACATCCTATCAAACAGAGAGACTGGTGTGTTATGAGGCCTCATCATGAAGAGTCCTGGTTTGGGGACGCCTGGCCAAATCAAGTTAGGGGGCAGCTGGGCAGAAGCCTGATGTTTGATGTGTTAGTCACAGCTGTCCCCTTCATATCCCCTCCTTTATTGTGGATAAAGAGTTACCTGTCTAACAGAACACAGAGGGCGTTCTTTACCGGAAGCCTCTCCAACATAATTCAGGTATAATCAGGAATTCCCCAGGGCAGCTGTTTAGGCCCTTTACTTTTTTATATCTTTACTAACGACATGCCACTGGCTTTGAGTAAGGCCAGTGTGTCTATGTATGCGGATGACTTAACCTGTTGGGGATGGGGGCGCTGTTTAGACTATTTATGCTAATGTGGCTAATTTTTTAAACGGCTTCCCACAAAATCCTTGATCGTACAATATGCATATTATTATTATTATTGGATAGAAAACAGTCTATAGTTTCTATAGGAGTTGAAATTTTGTCTCTAAGTGGAACAGAGCCCATTCTACAGCAATTTCCCTGACATGGAGTCAGATTTGAGAAACGTTGGCCACTTTTCTGAAGTCATTTAAAAGGGCTCTGTCGTTGCTATGACTATACGGACACTTCTTACGTCTTCCCCTGGATGCCTTTACGTGATGACGATTCCAACGGGCTCGATTGCTCGTTCACAGGCCCTACAAATGAAAAAAACCTTTAGCTAGCAAGTCTTTTCTTGCTGCGTAACGCGCGTGGAAGACACCGACCCTCTCCTGTTCCAAGCGTTAGTTTAGCCTGTTATATTTCTCCGGTCATCTTTTCACTCGTTATAGGAGTTACAAACATCACAAAGTAGTTAATTTAAAGCGTTTTATAGCAATTTATATCCGTTTAGTGCGATTTTGGGACATTTATTTTTGCAACGATGTGAAAAGTTGGGTGCGCTTTTCAGTTCATCCCGAACGTAGTTGACATTTCCACATGGCAAGAGGACAGCTTTCCACCAAAAGACGATTTCTCCCAAGAAAGGATCCTTTGCCCAAGATACTGATGGAAGAACAGCTCAAGGTAGGACATTTTTATTATGATAAATCGTGTTTCTGTCGAAACATTTTAGTGGCTTAGGACGCCATGTTTTTTGACGTAGCTTCGCTTGGCGCAAACTGTATTGAAAAGTAAGGATAAATTAAAAAATGTAATAACGCAATTGTATTAAGAATTAAATTGTCTATCAATCCCTGTCCACCCTATATTTTTTAGTCACGTTTATGAGTATTTATGTATAAGAGTAGATCACTGTCTAAGTGGCGCAAGGACGTTTTCTTTACCAGCTTGTCTACATTTCACATTGTCTAACCATGATTTTGGTGGCTAAATATAAACATTTTCGATCAAACTGTATATGCATGTTGTAATGTGATGTTACAGGAGTGTCATCGGAAGAATTCTGAGAAGGTTAGTGAAAAAATTAATATCTTTTGGCGATGTTGACTTTTATCGCTCACTTTGGCTAGAATCAATGCTGGGCTGCTAATTGCTATGTGCTAAGCTAATATAACGATTTATTGTGTTTTCGCTGTAAGACACTTAGAAAATCTGAATTATTGTCTGTATTCACAGGATCTGTGTCTTTCGATTCGTGTATGCTGTGTATTTTTACGAAATGTTTGATGATTAGTAGTTAGGTAAACACGTTGCTCATTGTAATTATTCTAGTCCATTTGTGATGGTGGGTGCAATTGTAAACTATGAAGTCTACCTGAAATATGCACTTTTTTCTAACAAAACCTATCCCATACCATAAATATGTTATCAGACTGTCATCTAATGAGTTTTTTTGTTGGTTAGGGGCTATAAATATCTTAGTTTAGCCGAATTGGTGATGGCTACTGGTGTTGGTGGACAAATAAAAGATGGTGGAATATGCTAATGTGTTTTTAGGTAATAGATGTACATCTTTACATATTGTGTCTTCCCTGTAAAACATTTTAAAAATCGGAAATGTTGACTGGATTCATAAGATCTGTGTCTTTCATTAGCTGTATTGGACTTTAATGTGTGAAAGTTAAATATTTAAAAAAAATATTTTTTTTGAATTTCGCGGCACTGGTTTTTCAGTGGGGGGGGGGGGGGTGTGCCGCTAGCGCCACGCTGATCCTAGACAGGTTAACAATATATACGTCGGCTACTACAGTGACTGAAATGACTGCAACACTTAACAAAGAGCTGCATTTCGTTTTGGAATGGGTAGCAAGGAATAAGTTAGTCCTAAATATTTCTACAACTAAAAGCATTGTATTTGGGACAAATCATTCACTAACCCCTAAACCACAAATAAGTATTGAAATGAATAATGTGGAAGTTGAGGAAGCTGAGGTAACTAAACTGCTTGAAGTAACCCTAGATTGTAAACTGTCATGGTCAAAACATGTTGAAACAACAGTAGCTAAGATGGGGAGAAGTGATGTAGAGGCTGGTAGACTGATAGTATGATGTAGAGGCTGGTAGGCTGACAGTATGATGTAGAGGGTGGTAGACTGACAGTATGATGTAGAGGCTGGTAGACTGACAGTACGATGTAGAGGCTGGTAGACTGACAGTATAATGTAGAGGCTGGTAGACTGACAGTATAATGTAGAGGCTGGTAGACTGACAGTATGGTGTAGAGGGTGGTATGCTGACAGTATGATGTAGAGGGTGGTAGACTGATAGTACGATGCAGAGGATGGTAGGCTGACAGTACGATGTAGAGGCTGGTAGGCTGACAGTATGATTTAGAGGCTGGTAGACTGACAGTATAATGTAGAGGCTGGTAGACTGACAGTATAATGTAGAGACTGGTAGACTGACAGTATGATGTAGAGGGTGGTATGCTGACAGTATGATGTAGAGGGTGGTAGACTGACAGTATAATGTAGAGGCTGGTAGACTGACAGTATGATGTAGAGGGTGGTATGCTGACAGTATGATGTAGAGGGTGGTAGACTGATAGTACGATGTAGAGGCTGGTAGGCTGACAGTACCCTGTAGAGGCTGGTATACTGACAGTATGATGTAGAGGCTGGTAGACTGACAGTACGATGTAGAGGCTGGTATGCTGGCAGTATGATGTAGAGGGTGGTATGCTGACAGTACGATGTAGAGGCTGGTAGACTGACAGTATGATGTAGAGGCTGGTAGACTGATAGTACGATGTAGAGGATGGTAGGCTGACAGTACGATGTAGAGGGTGGTAGACTGACAATAAGTAGTAGAGGATGGTAGGCTGACAGTACGATGTAGAGGATGGTAGGCTGACAGTACGATGTAGAGGCTGGTATGCTGACAGTACGATGTAGAGACTGGTAGGCTGAGAGTACGATGTAGAGGCTGGTTTGCTGACAGTATGATGTAGAGGATGGTAGACTGACAGTACGATGTAGAGGCTGGTAGGCTGACAGTACGATGTATATGCTGATTGGCTGACAGTAAGTAGTAGAGGATGGTAGGCTGACAGTACGATGTAGAGGTTGGTATGCTGACAGTACGATGTAGAGCCTGGTAGGCTGACAGGACGATGTAGAGGATGGTAGGCTGACAGTACGATGTAGAGGCTGGTAGGCTGACAGGACGATGTAGAGGATGGTAGGCTGACAGTACGATGTAGAGCCTGGTAGGCTGACAGGACGATGTAGAGGATGGTAGGCTGACAGTACGATGTAGAGGCTGGTAGGCTGACAGGACGATGTAGAGGATGGTAGGCTGACAGTACGATGTAGAGGCTGGTAGGCTGACAGGACGATGTAGAGGATGGTAGGCTGACAGTACGATGTAGAGGCTGGTATGCTGACAGTACGATGTAGAGACTGGTAGGCTGAGAGTACGATGTAGAGGCTGGTTTGCTGACAGTATGATGTAGAGGATGGTAGACTGACAGTACGATGTAGAGGCTGGTAGGCTGACAGTACGATGTATATGCTGATTGGCTGACAGTAAGTAGTAGAGAATGGTAGGCTGACAGTACGATGTAGAGGATGGTAGGCTGACAGGACGATGTAGAGGATGGTAGGCTGACAGTACGATGTAGAGGCTGGTAGGCTGACAGGACGATGTAGAGGATGGTAGGCTGACAGTACGATGTAGAGGCTGGTAGGCTGACAGGACGATGTAGAGGCTGGTTTGCTGACAGTATGATGTAGAGGATGGTAGACTGACAGTACGATGTAGAGGCTGGTAGGCTGACAGTACGATGTATATGCTGATTGGCTGACAGTACGATGTAGAGGCTGGTAGGCTGACAGGACGATGTAGAGGCTGGTTTGCTGACAGTATGATGTAGAGGATGGTAGACTGACAGTACAATGTAGAGGCTGGTAGGCTGACAGTACGATGTATATGCTGATTGGCTGACAGTACGATGTAGAGGCTGGTAGGCTGACAGGACGATGTAGAGGGTGCTACAGTGATCTGGTATGACTGTTAGAGCAATGGACGGAAGGAGTGATGGTATAATATGACAGTTAAAAGCAAGGCAAGTGTTGTTGGTAAGATACAGCATTCATAGGTATGGTGTCTGTGTGTGTGTGTGTGTGTGTGTGTGTGTGTGGGGGGGGGGGGGGGGGGGGGGGGTTGGGTTGGGCTGAATCCATTCTGAGCTCAACAAGGCAGCCTAATCCCACTGATTCCATTTCTCCTAAATCAGATGTGTTCCCTGCAGCCCTGAAAGACTCTACAGGCTATAGACTAGGCTACCAATGGAGTAAGCTGTGCCCTGTTCACTCTACATTTTTCTCTGTCTCTCTCTCTCTCAATTCAATTCAAGCGCTTTATTGGCATGGAAAACATATGTTAACATTGTCAAATCAATTGAAGTAGATAATAAACAAAAGTGCAATAAACAATACAAATTAACAGTAAATATTACACTCACAGAATTTCCAAAAGAATAAAGACATTTCAAATGTCATATTATGTCTATATACAGTGTTGTAATAATGAGCAAATAGTTAAGTACAAAAAAATGTACGTAAATATGGGTTGTATTTACAATGGTGTTTGTTCTTCACTGGTTGCCCTTTTCTTGTGGAAACAGGTCACAAATATTACTGCTGTGATGACACATTGTGGTATTTCACCCAGTAGATATGGGAGTTTATCAAAATTGGATTTGTTTTGGAATTCTTTGTGGGTCTGTCTAATCTGACAGAAATATGTGTCTCTAATATGGTCATACATTTGGCTGGAGGTTAGGAAGTGCAGCTCAGTTTCCTTCTCATTGTGTGGGCAGCGTGCACATAGCCTGTCTTCTCTTGAGAGCCAGGTCTGCCTACGGCGGCCTTTCTCAGTAACGAGTCTATACTCACTGAGTCTGTACATAGTCAAAGCTTTCCTTAAATTTGAATCAGTCACAATGGTCAGGTATTCTGCCACTGTTAACTCTCTGTTTAAGGCCAAATAGCATTCTAGTTAGCTCAGTTTTTTTGTTAATTCTTTCCAATGTGTTAAGTAATTATCTTCTGGTCTTCTCATAATTTGGTTGGGTCTAATTGTGTTGCTGTCCTGGTGCTCTGTGGGGTCTCTCTCTATCTCTGACTCTCCCATTTCCCTCTCCATCTCCCTCTCTCCCACTTCTCTCGCTCTCTTTCTCTCTCTCTCTTTCCTTTCACTCTCCATCTCTCTCTCATTTCCCTCTCCATCTATTCTCGCTCTTATTTCCCTCCATCTCTCTCTCTCTCATTCCCCTCTCTCCATCTCTCTCTCTCCCTCTACATCTTTCTCTCTCTTATTTCCCTCTACATATCTCTCTCTTATTTCCCTCTACATATCTCTCTCTTATTTCCCTCTACATATCTCTCTCTCATTCCCCTCTCAGCTCTCTCTCTCTTATTCCCACTACATCTCTATCTCTTATTTCCCTCTACATCTCTCTCTCTCATTTCCCATCTCTCATTTCCCTCTCCATATCGATCTCTCATTTCCCTCTCCATCTCCATATCTCTCTCTCATTTCCCTCTCCATATCTCATTTCCATATCTATCTATCTATCTATCTCTCTATCTATCTCTCTCTTATTTCCCTCTCTCTCTTATTTCCCTATACATCTCTCTCTCTCTCTCTATCTCATTTCCATCTCCATCTATCTCCATCCCTCTCTGTCTCTCATCTCTCTCTTTCGTCCACTGTCATGTTGCCTCGTTAGGGATAGGCCCCGCCCCTTATTAGAACCCCTGCAGGGCCCTAATCAGGGTCTGCTTGGATGACCTCGGAACAACCCTCCACACACACACACACACAGATATATGCTTCTGTCACAGTGTCACGATCGTGTGGAGGATTGACGGAACAAAACGCAGCATTAGGAAAATAAGCCATCTCCTTTTATTGACGAAGAAGGCAAAACGAAACAAACACACTTACGAACTAACAAAAACAATAAACGATCGTGAAGCTAAATAACGATGTGCACACACAGGCTACAAACGTATCACATAGACAACTACTCACCACAAATGAAAGCCTATGGCTACCCTAAATATGGCTCCCAATCAGAGACAACTGAAATCAGCTGTCTCTAATTGGGAACTCATTCAGGCAACCATAGACTCTCCTAGACAACTAAACATACATAGACAACGCTAGACACATGTACTCAACACAAACCCATATACTACACCCAACAACCCCTTTACCATAGAATCACCCAAAACCAACAAAACACAAACATTCCCCATGTCACACCCTGACCTAACTAAAATAATAAAGAAAACAAAGAATACTAAGGCCAGGGCGTGACATAACCCCCCCCTTAAGGTGCGAACTCCGGGCGCACCATTACACAGTCTAGGGGAGGGTCTGGGTGGGCTTCCATCCACGGTGGCGGCTCCGGCACTGGTCGTGTTCCCCACGTCACCACAGTCACTAACCGCCTCCGTAGCTCCCTCCAAATGACCCCCCTCCACATTAACCCCACTGCATTAAGGGGAAGTTCCGGACTAAGGGGCAGTACCAGGGTAAGGGGCAGTACCAGGGTAAGGGGCAGTACCAGGATAAGGGGCAGTACCAGGATAAGGGGCAGTACCAGGATAAGGGGCAGTACCAGGGTAAGGGGCAGTACCAGGGTAAGGGGCAGTACCAGGGTAAGGGGCAGCTCCGGACTGAGGAATGGCAGCTCCGGACTGAGGAATGGCAGCTCCGGACTGAGGAATGGCAGCTCCGGACTGAGGAATGGCAGCTCCGGACTGAGGAATGGCAGCTCCGGACTGAGGAATGGCAGCTCCGGACTGAGGAATGGCAGCTCCGGACTGAGGAATGGCAGCTCCGGACTGAGGAATGGCAGCTCCGGACTGCAGCTCCGGACTGAGGGACGGCCCATGGCTGGCTGACAGATCTGGCTGCTCATGGCTGGCTGACGGATCTGGCTGCTCATGGCTGGCTGACGGATCTGGCTGCTCATGGCTGGCTGACGGATCTGGCTGCTCATGGCTGGCTGACGGATCTGGCTGCTCATGGCTGGCTGACGGATCTGGCTGCTCATGGCTGGCTGACGGATCTGGCTGCTCATGGCTGGCTGACGGATCTGGCTGCTCATGGCTGGCTGACGGATCTGGCTGCTCATGGCTGGCTGACGGATCTGGCTGCTCATGGCTAGCTGACGGATCTGGCTGCTCATGGCTAACTGACAGATCTGGCTGCTCATGGCTAACTGACAGATCTGGCTGCTCATGGCTAACTGACGGCTCTGGCTGCTCATGGCTGGCTGGCGGATCTGGTAGATCATGTCTGGTTGGCGGCTCTGGCAGATCCTGTCTGGTTGGCGGCTCTGGCAGATCCTGTCTGACGGACGGCTCTAGCGGCCCCTGTCTGGCGGGCGGCTCTAGCGGCTCCTGTCTGGCGGGCGGCTCTAGCGGTTCCTGTCTGGCGGGCGGCTCAGTAGGCTCATGGCAGACGGGCGGCTTTGCAGGCTCATGGCAGACGGGCGGCTTTGCAGGCTCATGGCAGACGGATGGCTCAGATGGCGCTGGGGAGACGGATGGCTCAGATGGCGCTGGGGAGACGGATGGCTCAGATGGCGCTGGGGAGACGGGCAGTTCAGGCATCGCTGTGCAGACGGCAGACTCCTGCCGGCTGAGGCGCACTGTAGGCCTGGTGCGTGGTGCCGGGACTGGTGGCACCGGGCTGGGGACACGCATCTCAGGGCTAGTGCGGGGAGCAGCAACAGGACGCACAGGACTCTGGGGACACACAGGAGGCTTGGTGCGTGGTTTAGGCACTGGTGGTAAAGGGCTGGAGACACGCACCATACGGCTAGTGCGTGGAGGAGGCACTGGTGGTACTGGATTGGGGCGGGGAGGTGGCGCCGGAAATACCGGACCGTGCAGGCGTACTAGCTCCCTTGAGCGCCGAGCCTGCCCAACCCTACCTGGTTGTATGCTCCCCCCTTCGCCTGACCAGTGCGGGGAGATGGAAAAACCCGCACCGGCCTATGTAGGCGAACCGGGGACACCATGCGTAAGGCTGGTGCCATGTACGCCGGCCCGAGGAGACGCACTGGTGACCAGATGCGTTGGGCCGGCTTCATGACATACGGCTCAACGCTCAGTCTAGCCCGGCCGATACGTGGAGCTGGAATGTACCGAACCGGGCTATGCACGCGTACAGGAGACACCGTGCGCTCTACTGCGTAACACGGTGTCTGCCCGTACTCTCGCTCTCCACGGTAAGTACAGGGAGTAGGCGCAGGTTTCCTACCTGACTTCGCCACACTCCCTTTAAGGCCCCCCCCAAGAAATTTTTGGGTTGTACTCACGTGCTTCCAGCCTTGTCTCCGTGCTGCCTCCTCATATCGCCTCCTCTCGGCTTTAGCTGCCTCCAGCTCTTCACGAGGAAGGCGATATTCTCCCGGTTGTGCCCACGGCCCCTTACCATCCAGTATCTCCTCCCATGTCCACGAATCCTGTGTAGGTGGGTCCTGTTGCCGCTTTCCATGCCGCTTGGTCCTGTATTGGTGAGTAGTTCTGTCACGATCGTGTGGAGGATTGACGGACCAAAACGCAGCATTAGGAAAATAAGCCATCTCCTTTTATTGACGAAGAAGGCAAAACGAAACAAACACACTTACGAACTAACAAAAACAATAAACGATCGTGAAGCTAAATAACGATGTGCACACACAGGCTACAAACGTATCACATAGACAACTACTCACCACAAATGAAAGCCTATGGCTACCCTAAATATGGCTCCCAATCAGAGACAACTGAAATCAGCTGTCTCTAATTGGGAACTCATTCAGGCAACCATAGACTCTCCTAGACAACTAAACATACATAGACAACGCTAGACACATGTACTCAACACAAACCCATATACTACACCCAACAACCCCTTTACCATAGAATCACCCAAAACCAACAAAACACAAACATTCCCCATGTCACACCCTGACCTAACTAAAATAATAAAGAAAACAAAGAATACTAAGGCCAGGGCGTGACACACAGCATGATAGAATCGCATCAATGATGATATCCTGCTGCTATCTCCATAATGTTCCAATTTCTATGTGTGTTGATGTTATTGTTGAATATTGCTCTGTTTCTGTCTCTGTTAATTTCTCTGTCTTTTTCTGAGGGTCAGTAATGCCCACAATACACTGTGTTTTGATTATCTGTCATGCTCCAGACCTTCTCTCTATATCCCCCCCTCTCGCTGTCTCACTTCTTTCCTCCCCCCTCACTATCAATTCAATTCAAAAGGCTTTATTGGCATGGGAAACATATGTTTACATTGCCAAAGCAAGTGAAAAATTTAACAAACAAAAGTGAGGAAAAAAATGACAGTAAACACTAACAAAACACTAACAAAACTTTTAAAAAAACAAAGACATTTCAAATGTCATGTTTTGTCTATATATAGTGTTGTAACGATATGCAAATAGTTAGTACAAAAGGGAAAATAAATAAACATATATGGGTTCTATTTTTATTTCCCCTCTTTTCTCTCAAATTTCGATCTTGTCTCATTGCTGCAACTCCCCAACGGGCTCGGCAGCGAAGGTCGAGCCATGCGTCCTCCAAAACATGACCCGCCAAACAGCGCTTGTTAACACCCGCACGCTTAACCCGGAAGCCAGCCGCACCAATGTGTCAGAGGAAACATCATTCACCTGATGACCGGAGACAGCCTGCAGGTACCTGGGCCAGCCACAAGGAGTCACTAGAGCGCGATGAGCAAAGTAATGCCCCCCGGCCAAACCCTTCTCTAACTCGGAAGACGCTGGGCCAATTGTGCGCCGCCCTATGGGATACCCGATCCCGGCCGGTTGTGATACAGCCAGGATGGAAACCAGGGTCTATAGTGACGCCTCTAGCACTGCAGTGCCTTAGATCGCCATGGAGCCCCCATCTATAGTATTTCATAATATTATTCAGTTCCTTTGGCTTTGATGCCTCATGATTGAGTATTGCTCTGTTCAAGAAGACTGTGATTTTGCTGTGATCTGATAGGGGTGTCACTGGGCTGACTGTGAAAGCCTTGAGAGACTGGATTGAGGTAAGTGATAAAGTAGTCCACAGTACTACTGTCAAGAGATTAGCTATAGGTGTACCTATCTGTCCCCTCGAAGCCTACCATTGACTGTGTACATGCCCAGCGTGCGACAGGATTTGTGACCCGTTTTTGGTGGTTATGTTGTCGTAGTTGTGCCTAGAGGGGCATATGGGGGAGGGAATTGTTTGTACCCCTGTGTTCTGAGGGTGTCAGGTTTTTGTCCAGTTCTGGCATTTAGGTCGCAACAGACTAGTACATGTCCCTGGACCTGGAAATGACTGTTTCCCCCCTCCAGGATGTAGAAACTGTCTTCATTAAAGTATGGGGATTCTAGTGGGGGGATATAGGTAGCACACCGGAGGACATTTTTCTCTGTTGAGATCATTTCCTTTTGAATTTCGAGCCAAATGTAAAATGTTCCTGTTTTGATCGAGTGAGTTTGGTCTGCTCTATACCAAATCTATGCATTAGCATAGAGTCCACTCCCTGTTTCACACCTGGGAGTTTGGTGGATAGGACAGCTCTCTGTAACCTAGAGGGCAACCAGTGGGTCCATCTTCTCTATACCATGTTTCATGTAGGATGGAAATGTCTGTATTTGTAATTTATTTGGTGAAGTCCAGGTTCCTGCTCTTTATACCAAAGGCAGATGACCTGAGGCCTTGGACATTTCAGGATGAGATAGCGAAGGCTTTGTGTTCCATAAAGTGGCCAATGTTGTTAGTCATTTGGTTTGGTCTCAGACCAGTAAGTGTGAGCAAAGCCTGCTGAGCATCTGGTATATGCCATTGGCTTGGCCTACTCACACGCCCACTCCCTCTTAGCGGGAGTGGTTGTCATGTGGTGGGCAGGAGCGGCATAGGTCTGATCTGAGGGGGCCTATATGGGGTGTGGACATGGTTGGTTTAGGGGGGTATTGATTTGTTTGGTTGGGCGTGTGGATGTGGCTGGTGGTGCTGTGATCTGGATGTGGGTCCTCTCGGCGTGAATCCTCTATCTGAAGGTCCGGGGGTCCCGCAGGTCTGGGAGAGTGTCTTGCTGGTCTGGGCAGAGTGTCTGTTGATCTGCTGCTCCTGTGTGAGGTGTTGGGGCTGCGGTTGAGGGCAATGGCCTTTATTTATTTTTATTTTATTTTTTATTTCACCTTTATTTAACCAGGTAGGCTAGTTGAGAACAAGTTCTCATTTGCAACTGCGACCTGGCCAAGATAAAGCATAGCAGTGTGAACAGACAACAACACAGAGTTACACATGGAGTAAACAATAAACAAGTCAATAACATGGTAGAAAAAAGAGAATCTATATACAATGTGTGCAAAAGGTAGGCAATAAATCGAATAATTACAATTTAGCAGATTAACACTGGAGTGATAAATCATCAGATGATCATGTGCAAGAAGAGATACTGGTGTGCAAAAGAGCAGAAAAGTAAATAAATAAAAGCAGTATGGGGGTGAGGTATAGTGCTGGCGAAGGTGGGCACTGCTGGCCACCTTCACCAGGACACCAGAGTTTAGACACTGTGTATATATTTACTGTTTGAGTCCATAAGGAGTACATTCTGTGGCTTGTGTATGTCCTCAGTGGGTGTGAGGGGGTTGTCAGGAGGGCTATCAGGGTGGCTGACAGGGGGGGTGATCAGAGGGGGTGGGATCTCCTGGGCTTGGGTTCTTCATGTGTCTGTCCTGCTGTGATGTTGGGGCTCTGGTCAGGGTCTGGCGTGGACAGTTCTGCTGTGGTGTTGGGGCTCTGGTCAGGGTTTGGCGTGGACTGTTCTGCTGTGGTGTCGAGACTTTGTTCAGGATCTGTGGTGTTCTGCTGGCTTCTCTGTGGGAGCGGCCAGCTCTCTAATGGGTTGTTCTCTGTCACACGTCATCATCTACTCCAGCACTCTCACCTGCTCCTCTAGTGCTCTGTTCTTGTCCTGCCGCTGGGCCTTCTTCCTCTTCTGCTCTTTCTCCTGTTGAAGTTGTCTCACCACAGTCAAGTGTGCAGACATGTCTCTCTTCACCTCCAGCTCTCTGGTTCTGGTTGAGGGGGTGTTGTTGAGCTGGACAGAGTATGTTCTGGAGTGTGTTCACCTGCTGTTCCAGTAGTACTCCGTGCTGGGAAGTTGACTATCCGCTTGGGGTTGCTCATCTATGGGGTTGTTTAATGAAGAGGTCTGATCTGACACACTCAGGGTGGGGGTATCTTTCTCAAGCAAGAGCTTCTCCTGCTGCGCTCCCTCTTTGATTATGTGAAACCTCAGTTAAAACTGTTTGTGTTTGCACTGTACCAACACTGTTCCAGACTTGTACAGGTTGACATTGGCTGACTCAGAGTCATCATTGTCTAATATCTGGAGTTTTCTTGCATTGCTAATGGGATGGTTTATGTGGAAGATTAAGTTGCACACATTTCCATTTTTATAGCAGTCAGCAAAAAAGTGTCTCTTGATTTTCTATAAGGAGCTTCTTTTTGTACTTCTCATTTTTTACATCCAGGGGGTACTATATTGTCATGACCTCTGCCCAGACAGAGGGGGCTTCAAAGGCCTCTGCATTTGGGTGGGGGAGGCTGTGAAAGTCTCCTGCCATTGTTGGGCTCAAGGGCCTTGACACCTCTCATTTCACACCTCAGGGCTAATTGAAGATGCAGTCAGATCTGTTCTGGCCTAGCAAACTTTGTATCCTTAAATTAGCATTCAGTCTTATAGAGTAACATATATTATTTTAATGATTTTTACGTATTGGCTTCAAAAGTAACTTCAGACTAAACATTACTCACTCAGTTCCAGGTTGGATATAATTTTTGGAGTTTTGATTTGGAGTGAAGGTTATGTTGTGGAGAGTAGTATCCTGTATATGTCCTTACTATGTCCTTAATATCCAAGTTTATCTAACTCTAAATCTATTATCTAACTCTAAATCTCTCTCTATCTCCATTATTCCCTCCCCCTCTATATCTCCATTCTCCCCCCCCTCTTCTCTCTCTATCTCCATTCTCCCCCCTCTCTTCATCTCCATTATTCCCTCCCCCTCTATATCTCCATTCTCCCCCCCTCTTCTCTCTCTATCTCCATTCTACCCCTTTTCTTCTCTCTATCTCCATTCTCCCCCACCTCTCTATCTTCAATCTTCCCTCCCCCTCTATCTCCATTCTCCCCCCTCTCTCTATCTCCATTCACCACCCTCCTCTCTACCTCCATTCCCCCCTCTCTTCTCTCTCTATCTCCATTCTTCCCCCTCCTCTCTTCTCTCTATATCTCCATTCTTCCCCTTCCCTATATCTCCATTCTCCCCCTCCCCTCTACCCCCCCCCCCCTCTATCTCCATTATTCCCCCTCCCCTCCCCTCTATCTCCATTCAATCCCAGTCTCTCTCGTGGTCTGTCCATCTATTCTGTACTCTTACAGGTGGAAACAATACATGAGGGCTTGCATTTTTACCTTGATGTAATACATTGTCTATTGCCTGCTAGGCCATGAAGTCTGACACTCGATCACAGGAATGCACATAGACCTTGTTTAAAGCTGGTTTGGTTACTTGATGGTACTTGGTTAATTATTTAGTTTTAAGCCTTCCCCAAACCATAGCCCTAACCTTAACCACGCAGAATGAAAACCTACACTTTGAGCTGTTTCTGTTTTAACCCTGTAACCACGCGGAATTAACGCTGTAACTACATGGAATTAATGCTTCACAAACAGACGTTTATCCATAATACGTTGAATTTCAAAGTGAAACTTGTTGTGTAGAGACCCCTTCTTGTTTACAGGATTAAAACACTCTTAAAGGCTGTTCTCAGGCTTGAGGTTTGTTTGAACAAAGCCAGCGTGTTAATGCTGTTTAATAGCCCCCGCCGCACTCTCTCTCTCTCTCTCTCTCTCTCTCTCTCTCTCTCTCTCTCTCTCTCTCTCTGTGCTGCTGCTAAATAGAGACATCAATTGGATTTGTCAGGCTACACTACATAGTGCTTGACACATGAAACAAGCACAAGCCCCTTTCTCTCGGACGGAATGAAATACAAGGCATGTTGCCTTCCACGACTAATGTCTGGTGATTCCAGAATGAGTCTGTTCTTTATCCTCTCTCGCTCTCTTTATTTTCGTGTCAGAGTTAATCCCTTTAAACCACCCTGCTGGGAGTGTGTGTGTACAAGCCAGCCTGCTCTGAGTCACTGTGTGACTATCATATAAACAATGGTACCATTTCTATAGGTCTAGAGTATGTTTAGGTTAGACACAAAGCAGATCTCTAAGTTGTGGCCATGATGTTTTCTCTTAGTATTATGTTTTCTCTTAGCCGTGGCCCTTATGTTTTCTCTAAGTGATGGTGGCCATGATGTTTTCTCTAAGTGATGGCGGCCATGATGTTTCCTCCAAGTGATGGTGGCCATGATGTTTCCTCCAAGTGATGGTGGCCATGATGTTTTCTCTAAGTGATGGTGTCCATGATGTTTTCTCTAAGTGATGGTGGCCATGCTGTTTTCTCTCAGTGATGGTGTCCATGATGTTTTCTCTAAGTGATGGTGGCCATGATGTTTCATCAAAGTGATGGTGTCCATGATGTTTTCTCTAAGTGGTGGTGTCCATGATGTTTTCTCCAGGTGATGGTGTCCGCAATGTTTTCTCTAAGTGATGGTGGCCGTGATGGTTTCTCTAGGTGATGGTGTCCATGCTGTTTTCTCTAAGTGATGGTGTCCATGATGTTTTCTCAAAGTGGTGGTGTCCATAATGTTTTCTCTAAGTGATGGTGGCCATGATCTTTTCTATAAGTGATGGTGTCCATGATGTTTTCTCTAAGGGATGGTGGCCATGATATTTTCTCTCAGTCATGGCCATGATGTTTTCTCTAAGTGATGGTGGTCAAGATGTTTTATCTTAGTCGAGGCCATGATGTTTTCTCCAAGTGATGGTGGCCATGATGTTTTCTCTCAGTGATGGTGTCCTTGATTTTTTCTCTCAGTGATGGTGTCCATGATTTTTTCTCTAATTAATGGTGTCCATGATGTTTTCTCTAAGCGATGGTGTCCATGATGTTTTCTCTAAGTGATGGTGGCCATGCTGTTTTCTCTCAGTGATGGTGTCCATGATTTTTCCTCTCAGTGATGCTGTCCATGAATTTTTTCTCTAATTGATGGTATCCATTATTTTTTCTCTCAGTGGTGGTGCCCGTGATGTTTTCTCTAAGTGATGGTGGCCATGATGTTTTCTCTAAGTGGTGGTGCCATAATGTTTTCTCTCAGTGGTGGTGTCCATGATTTTTTCTCTAGGTGATGGTGGCCATGATGTTTTCTCTCAGTGGTGGTGTCCAGGATTTTTTCTCTCAGTGGTGGTGTCCATGATTTTTTCTCTAGGTGATGGTGTCCATGATTTTTTCTCTAGGTGATGGTGTCCATGATTTTTTCTCTAGGTGATGGTGTCCATGATTTTTTCTCTAAGTGATGGTGTCCATGATTTTTTCTCTAGGTGATGGTGTCCATGATGTTTTCTCTCGGTGATGATGGCCATGATGTTTTCTCTCAGTGATGTTGGTGGTGATGTTTTCTCTAAGTAATGGTGGCAGTGATGTTTTCTCTGAAATTCTTGCTTAAGAAATTGCTATTTGATAAGAATACATTTTTGTTTCTTTTTCACCATTTTTCAGAAAGAAAACTGCACTTGGAAATATGTTAAACCATTTATTAAGCGATGAATAATGCAAGTATTGGCGATATAAACTCTGTTCCTTCAGGGTAGCTCACTGCCCAAGCAAGTGACAATATAAAATATCCTACAGGCAGTGAGTGCAGTAAGGTATACCATTCCCCTGGCATGACCGGCAGGAACACAGAACCAACTGGAGGCTGGGGTGGTGGAGGGAGCAAGAAGCCAGCGCATAGTAGCAGTAGCAGGAAGTGGAAGCAGGATGAGAAAGCAGACACAGTCAGCTTAAATAGACCACCAAAGAAAGTAAGGCCTGATGTGTCAGCCTGAGGTGGGACACTCTGGTTTCCTTTCTGAACTGACTCTGTTTAATTAATTAAAAACATTCACAGTAAGTTAGTTAATTGTTACCCAGAAAGTATTTGATGTTGACATAAAAACAGCTGCATTGAACCTTTAAAAGAAATGGGTCAAGAAGGGGTGTTGGTGGAGGGGGGTGAGGGAAAGGGAGGAAAAAAATTAGAGGGGAGAGGGAGAGTGAGAAAGAGAGAGATATGGAGAATGAGCAATAGAAGGAGAGATTGGGATTTGTAGGAGAGAGAAATAGAGCAAATGAGAGGATTGAGAAAGCAAGCAGGAAAGGAGGAAGGGATAATTCTGATGAATCAGTTCCTGCTCTCTTTAAGAGTCAAGGTGAAACAGCAAGTAGCTGTGGGTTTAAGGAGAGGCAGATATTCTGATGAATCAGTTCCTGCTCTCTTCAACAGTCAGGGTAAATCAGTGAGTAGCAGTGGGTTTAAGGAGAAGCAGACAGTTCAATCTGACTCCTACTAATTGAAACAAGAGATCTGCCAAATTGAAACTAGGATAAATTGGTGTGGTTATAAATACATGTCTTCACTTCACTGTAAAACAAAACCTTTTCTTGCATTGGCTGTCTGTCTGTAGGAGATTCAGTCAATCCGGTGTGTCTCGTTTCCTGCCAGGACGGTTAACAGGGGTTGTTTGAAATGTTTCTGACAAGTGCTCACTTTCAATAGGAAGCTCTTATAAACACAAGCTCAATCAACAAAGTGTAATTACAACATCACTTCCTTTGTATTGGAGAATGACATATGAATGACCACAACACCATGTTTCCAAATTAACCATGTCAGATAGAGGGAGGGAGGGAGGGAGGGAGGGAGGGAGGGAGGGAGGGAGGGAGGGAGGGAGGGAGGGAGGGAGGGAGGGAGGGAGGGAAACAGAGAGGTTGAGGAGGGAGAGAGAAAGAATGAGGGAGAGAAAAATTAAGAGAGTGAGAGAGAGGGGAATAGAGACAGAGGGATAGAGAGGGAGAGCGAGAGCAAAAGGAGAGGGAGAGAGCGAGCGAGGCAGAGAGAGAAAGGCTGTGTTGAAGTGATTCAGGGGGTGAGGTGCTCAGGTCGGCAAAACATTACAAAGCAACCAGCAGAGAAGAAAGCCCTCACTGAGTAACTTTGTTATTTACTTATAAAACAGAGCCCAGCGAAGCAGACCATTTATCTAAGATATAAATGTGCAACGAGAGACAAGAGAGAGGGAGAGAGAGAGAAAAAAACATCTCTCCTACTGAGGAGAAGTGAATAATTATATTCTTTCAGCTCCGGCCCGGCTTTTTTGATTTAGACTGTCAGTGCTAACCACAGTTTTCTTTCTGCTACTAATTAATCTTTCACACACCGTCAACCCTGTGATATTCATCAGGCCCATTTCTCTCTCGCTTTACTCCATCATGTCAACCATCCCTTTAGCATTTCAGCGCAGACCTCAACCGGCATCCACTCATGCCAATACCAAGTCCTTCTAGACAGACATGTTCCCATTCATTCAGTACTAGACATGTTAAGTGACACTACTGGGCGATATGACCTAAAAAATCATGCATTTGGAAAGTATTCAGAACCTTTGACTTTTTGCACATTTTGTTAAACATTTATTAAATTATATATGTTTCTCATCAATCTACACACAATACCCCATAATGACAAAGCGAGTACAGGTTTTTAGAAATGTTTGTAAATGAATTAATTTTTTTAACAGAAATAACTTATTTATATAAGTATTCAGACCCTTTGCTACGAGACTCGCAGCCGGTTTCCACTCATCATCTTTCAGATGTTTCTACAACTTGATTGGAGTCCACCTGTGGTAAATTCAATTGATTGGACATGATTTGGAAAGGCACACACCTGTCTGTATAAGGTCC
This sequence comes from Salvelinus fontinalis, assembly GCF_029448725.1. Lineage (NCBI taxonomy): Eukaryota > Metazoa > Chordata > Actinopteri > Salmoniformes > Salmonidae > Salvelinus > Salvelinus fontinalis. Next base: position 81,298,741 of record NC_074665.1, read on the forward strand.
CACAGTTGACAGTGCATGTAAGAGCAAAAACCAAGCCATGAGGTCAAAGCAATTGTCCGTAGAGCTCAGAGACAGGATTGTGTCAAGGCAAAGATCTGTGGAAGGATACCAAAAACAGTCTGCAGCATTGAAGATCCCAAAGAACAGAGTGGCCTCCATCATTCTTAAATGGAAGAAGTTTGGAACCACCAAGACTCTTCCTAAAGCTGGCCGCCCGGCCAAACTGAGCGATCATGGGAGAATGGTAAGAATCTGATAGTCACTCTGACAGAGTTCTAGAGTTCCTCTGTGGAGATGGGAGAACCTTCCAGAAGGACAAACATCTCTGCAGCACTCCACCAGTCAGGTCTTTATGGTAGAGTGGCCAGAAAGAAGCCACTCCTCAGTAAAAGTCACATGACAGCCCGCTAGGAGTTTGCCAAAAGGCACCTAAATGACTCAGACAACGAGAAGCAATATTCTCTGGTCTGATGAAACCAAGATTGAACTCTCTGACCTGAATGCCAAGCGTTACGTCTTGAGGAAACCTGGCACCATCCCTACGGTGAAGCACGGTGGTGGCAGAATCATGCTGTGGGGATGTTTTTCACGGACTGGGAGACTAGTCAGGATCGAGGGTAAGATAAAGGGAGCAAAGTACAGTGAGATCCTTGATGGAAAACCTGCTCCAGAACACTCAGGACCTCAGACTGGGGCGAATGTTCCCCTTCCAACAGGACAACTACCCTAAGCACACAACCAAGACAACACAGGAGTGGCGCCAGGACAAGTGTCCTGACCCTGCTGCTACACTCTGTTTATTATCTATGCATAGTCACTTTAACTCTACCTACATGTACATACTATCTCAATTACCTCGACTAACCAACCGGTGCCCCCGCACATTACCTCTGTGCCGGTACCCCCTGTAAATAGCCTCGCTATTGTTATTTTACTGCTGCTGTTAAATTATTTTTTACTTTTATTTTACATAACACTTATTTTTCATAAAACCAAGAATTGTATTGTAAGGTACCTGTTCTATTCGGCGCATGTGACAAATAACATTTGATTTGATTTGTTGTGTTAAGGGGAATGTGCCTGGACCATGGGGATGTGTTGTGTTAAGGGGAATGTGCCTGGATGAGGGTAGAAAGAACCACTTCACCACCCCACCCTCTCAACACCTCACCACCCCACCCTCTCAACACCTCACCACCCCGCCCTCTCAACACCCCACCACCCCGCCCTCTCAACACCTCACCACTCCACCCTCTCAACACCTCACCACCCCAACCTCTCAACACCTCACCACCCCACCCTCTCAACACCTCACCACTCCACCCTCACAACACCTCACCACCCCGCCCTCTCAACGCCTCACCACTCCACCCTCTCAACGCCTCACCACTCCACCCTCTCAACACCTCACCACCCCACCACCTCACCACCCCACCACCCCTACTTCTCACCACCCCACCCTCTCAACACCTCAGCAACTCACCCTCTCACCACCTCACCACCTCACCACCCCGCCCTCTCAACGCCTCACCACTCCACCCTCTCAACGCCTCACCACTCCACCCTCTCAACACCTCACCACCCCACCACCTCACCACCCCACCACCCCTACCTCTCACCACCACACCCTCTCACCACCTCACCACCCCACCGCCCCTAACACTCACCACCTCACCACCCCACCCTCTCACCACCTCACCACCCCACCACCCCTACCTCTCACCACCCCACCACCTCACCACCCCACCACCCCTACCTCTCACCACCCCACCACCTCACCACCCCTACCTCTCACCACCTCACCACCCCACCCTCTCACCACCTCACCACCCCACCACCCCTACCTCTCACCACCTCACCACCTCACCACCCCACCACCCCTACCTCTCACCACCCCACCACCTCACCACCCCACCACCCCTACCTCTCACCACCTCACCACCTTACCACACCACCTTACCACCTCACCACCCCACCACCTCACCACCCCTACCTCTCACCACCCCTACCTCTAACCACCCCACCCTCTCACCACACCACCACCCCTACCTCTCACCACCCCACCACCTCACCTCACCACCCCACCACACCACCCTCTCACCACCTCACCACCCCACCCTCTCACCACCCCTACCTCTCACCACCCCACCACACCACCCTCTCACCCTCTCACCACCTCACCACCCCACCCTCTCACCACCTCACCACTCCACCACCCCTACCTCTCACCACCTCAACACCCCACCACACCACCCTCTCACCTTCTCACCACCTCACCACCCCACCACCCCTACCTCTCACCACCTCACCACCCCACCCTCTCACCACCTCACCACCCCACCACCCCTACCTCTCACCACCCCACCCTCTCATCACCTCACCACCCCACCACCTCACTACTCCACCACCCCTACCTCTCACCACCTCAACACCCCACCCCACCACACCACCCTCTCACCTTCTCACCACCTCACCACCCCACCCTCTCACCACCTCACCACCCCACCACCACACCACACACCCTCTCACCACCTAACCACCTTTCCCCGTGGGTGAGTTGTAGCAGTCAGAGTGCTGCTGACTCTCCATGGCTCACCAATGGTTAATTCAGCCCCCTTGAGGGGTTTGTACAAGCCTGCTGGGCCAGGGTACAGGGTCAGGCCTGTTTAAGTCATGTGCACTGTCTTGGCTGGGCATTATTTGTAACTTATTTTGTACATAATGTTTCTGCAACCGTATCTTACGGCAAAAAATTGCTTCTGGATATCAGGACAGTGATCACTCACCTCAGACTAGACAAAGATTTTTTCATCAACAAGCAGGATGCACAGGACATTCTCCAAACACCCGTCAAGTTCAAAATCCCAGTTATTTGCAAGAGGAAGAGATGCAGGTACAGAGGACACAGAGCGGGGTTCCTCGTAAGGATCCGCAGAAGGCGAGTGGGAAGCTGCCGTTACAGTCAATATTACTCGCCAACATGCAATCATTGAACAATACATTAGACGAGGTACGATCTCGATTGTCCTACGAACAGAACATCAAAAACTGTAATATCTTATGTTTCACGGAATCGTGGCTGAATGACGACATGGATATTCAGCTAGCGGGATAAACGCTGCACCGGCAAGATAGAACAGCACACTCCGGTAAGACGAGGGGGGGCGGTCTGTGCATATTTGTAAACAACCACTGGTGCACGAAATCTAAGGAAGTCTCTAGATTTTCTCACCTGAAGTAGAGTATCTTGTGATAAAATGCAGACCACAGTTATTGCCGAGAGAATTTTCAGCTATACTTTTTGTGGCTGTTTATTTACCACCAGAGACGGATGCTGGCACTAAGACCACACTCAGTCAGCTGTATAAGGAAATAAGCAAACAGGAAATTGCTCACCCAGAGGCAGCGCTCCTAGTGGACGGAGAAGGCACCGGAGTGTCAAGTCTAGGACATAAACGCTTCTCAACAGTTTTTACCCCCAAGCCATAAGACTCCTGAACAGGTCATCAAATGGCTACCCGGACTATTTGCATTGTGTGCCCCCCCCCCCTCCCCCCAACCCCTCATTTACACTGCTCCTACTCTCTGTTTATCATATATGCATAGTCACTTTAACTATACATTCATGTACATACTATCTCAGTTAGCCCGACCAACCAGCGCCCCGTACATTGGCTAGCCGGGCTATCTGCACTGTGTTCCGCCACCCACCACCTGCCAACCCCTCTTTTACGCTACTGCTACTCTCTGGTTATCATATACAGTATGCATAGTCACTTTAATTAACCATATCTACATGTACATACTACCTCAATCAGCCCAACTAACCGGTGCCTCTATATAGCCTCGCTACTGTTATTTTTCACTGTCTATTTACTGTTGTTTTTATTTCTTTACTTACCTAATTATCTTACCTAATTCACCTAATACCGTTTTTAAAAATCTTTTTTGGGGGGGAAATTGCACTGTTGGCTAGTAAGCATTTCACTGTAATGTTTACACCTGTTGTATTCAGAGCACGTGAAAAATAAACTTGGATTGGATTATATTTGGCCCTGTCCACATGCTTCCCTCCTCCCCAGATCCAGCCTCCCTCCCTCCCTAGCCCTGCTGCCCCAGACCCAGCCTCCCTCACCATCTCAGCCCCAGCCTGCCTCTTCCTAATGAGGGTGGAGGAGCCAGGAAGCAGATGGGAGTGCCTGTGGGATTGTGGGATTTCTCAGGAAGAAGTGCAAGCTAGGCGGATGCTGGTTGGTGGAGGGAGTGAGCAGAGAGCCATGTGGCAGCCCACCCGTCTGCCGTGCCGGCTGAGTCTGCCCTCTGGTCATGTCTGCTTGTCCCGCATGGTGGTCATCCAGCCGCACACTGGCCTGCCAATTAAAGATAAGCTCCCAGCCTCCCCTCCAGTCTCCCCGGCCTCCGCTCCAGCCCCTCTGGCCTCTCCATCATCTCTCTCTCCTCCTATTCTTCCCATCATCCTCCATCCCCCTCTCACCGTTCTTCTTCTTCTTGCTTTCTTACTCAAGGGGGCCTCACCATGAACAGACTGTTATTCCATCTTTCTTTCTCAGCCAGATAACCCACTTCTTCACTGTGCTAGTGTCAGGCTTTATTTAACAGCTGGGTTTTGACAAAGGAATCCTCTTAAGTTCTGAAATACTTCAAACACCAAATTCAGCTTGTTTGGATTCATTGATATTTGGATCCATCTGTGTTGTTTATTAGTGGGGGATGGACGTGTGTTCATTTATGCCAAGTAGTATCACTGTGAGTACAAGAGGTTCAGGGTAGTAGGTCTGGCAGAGGGTTCAGAGGTCAGTGGTCAGGACCCTGGGGTTCAAAGGTCACTGCAGAGACTCTAGGGCACGTTTTAAACTCATTCCACGGAGGGCCGAGTGTTTGTGGGTTTTCGCTCCTCCCTTGTACTTGATTGATTAATTAAGGTCACTAACTAGTAAAGAACTCCCCTCACATGGTTGTCTAGGGTTTAGTAAATATCTCCCCTCACATGGTTGTCTAGGGTTTAGCAAATATCTCCCCTCACATGGTTGTCTAGGGTTTAGTAAATATCTCCTCTCACATGGTTGTCCAGGGTTTAGTAAATATCTCCCCTCACATGGTTGTCTAGGGTTTAGTAAATATCTCCTCTCACATGGTTGTCTAGGGTTTAGTAAATATCTCCTCTCACATGGTTGTCCAGGGTTTAGTAAAGAACTCCCCTCATATGGTAGTCTGGGGATTAGTAAAGAACTCCCCTCATATGGTAGTCTGGGGATTAGTAAAGAACTCCCCTCATATGGTAGTCTGGGGATTAGTAAAGAACTCCCCTCATATGGTTGTGTAATTCTTAGTAAAGAACTCCCCTCATATGGTTGTGTAATTCTTAGTAAAGAACTCCCATCATATGGTTGTCTGGGGTTGAATTGAAAGGGGGGACAACATGGAAAATGAGTTTGATACCCCTGCTCTAGGGTAATTGGAGTTTAGCTCACAGTAATGTGAAACTCTGGAGGGTGAGGAGTGAGGTTTAGAAAGAGATGAGGAGATAATGAAAGAGAGAATGATTGAGGGGCAAATAGAAGGGGAGAGAGAGAGGAGAGAGAGAAGAGGGAGGGATAGAGGATAGAGAGAGAGAGGGGAGAGAGAGAGAGATATCCACAGCCTGAGGTCATCTTACATTGGCCTAAAGAGCAGGAACCTGGACTTCACCAAATAAATTAGAAATACAGACATTGTCATCCTACAAGAAACATGTTATAGAGGAGATGGACACACTGATTGCTCTCTAGGTTACAGAGAGCTGGTAGTCCCACCCACCAAACTCCCAGGTGTGAAACAGGGAAGGGACTTAGGGCGTATGTTAAGGGAGTGCTAATTTGGTATAGAGCAGACTTAACTCACTCTATTAAAGTAATCAAAACAGGAACATTTCACTTTTGGCTAGAAATTCAAAGGGTAATTATCTCAACAGAGGAAAATGTCCTCCGGTGTGCTACCTATATCCCCCCACTAGAATCCCCATACTTTAATGAAGACAGCTTCTCCATCCTGGAGGGGGGAAACAGTCATTTCCATGCCCAGTAACATGTACTAGTCTGTTGCGACCTAAATGCCAGAACTGGACAAAAACCTGACACCCTCAGAACACAGGGGGACAAACAATTCCCTCCCCCATATGCCCCTCTAGGCACAACTACGACAACATAACCAACAAAAACGGGTCACAACCCCTGCAGCTCTGTCACACGCTGGGTAATTACATAGTCAATGTCTGGCTTTGAGGGGACTCCTACTGTAGGTACACCTACAGCTAATCTCCTGGCAGTAGTACTATAGACTACTTTATCACTGACCTCAACCCAGTCTCTCAGAGTGTTCACAGCCCACTGACACCCCTATCAGATCACAGCAAATTCACAGTCTATTTGAACAGAGCAATACTCAATCATGAGGCATCAAAGCAAAGGAACTGAATAAAATTAAGAAATACTATAGACTGAAGGAAAGTAGTACGGAAATCTAGCAAAAAACTATTGGGCAACAACAAATTCAATCCCTTTTAGACAACTTCCTGGACAAAATGTTCCACTGGAATAGTGAAGGTGTAAACTTGGCACTAGAAAACCTAAACAGTATATTTGACCTGTCAGCTTCCCTATCAAATCTACATTTCAAACAGGAAACCAAATAAAATGAACAACAATGACAAATGGTTTGATGAAGAACGCAGAAATCTAAGAAAGAAATTTAGAAACCTATCCAACCAAAAACATAGAGACCCGGAAAACATGAGTCTATGCCTTCACTATGGTGAATCACTAAAACAATACAGAAATACACTACGGAAAAAGAAGGAACAGCACGTCAGAAATCAGCTCAATGTAATTGAAGAATCCATAGACTCTACCACTTCTGGGAAAATTGAAAAACACTAAACATACAACAACACAAAGAGTAATCTATCCAAAACAGAGATGTATGGGTAAACCACTTCTCCAATCTTTTTGGCCCTATAACAAAGAAGAAACAGAAAAAAAATCTGCCTGATCAAATACAAATCTTATAATCAACTATTAAAGACTACCAGAATCATCTGGATTCTCCAATTACATTGAATGAACTACAAGAAAAATACAAACCCTCCAACTCAAAAAGGCCTGCGGTGTTGATGGTATCCTCAATGAAATAATGAAATATACAGACCACAAATTCTAATTGGCTATACTTAAACTCTTTAACATCATCCTTAGCTCTGACATCTTCTCCAATATTTGGAGCCAAGGACTGATCACCACCTCCTCAAAAGTGGAGACAAATTTGACCCCAATAACTACCGTGGGATATGCGTCAACAGCAACCTTGGGAAAACCCTCTGCATTATCATTAACAGCAGACGTGTACTTTTTCTCAGAGAAAACAATGTACTGAGCAAATGTCCAATTGGCATTTTACCAAATTACCATACGACAGACCATGTATTCACCCTGCACACCCTAAATGACAAACAAACAAACCAAAGCAAAGGCAAAGTGTTCTCATGCTTTGTTGATTTCAGTAAAGCTTTTGACTCAATATGGCAATGAGGGTCTACTATACAAAATTAATGGAAAGTGGTGTTGGGGGGAAAACATACGACATTATAAAATCCATGTACACAAACAACAAATGTGCGGTTAACTTCTTGAGAATACAGGGGGTGCTATTTCGCATTAGCATAATTGCCTCTACAGACTAAACTGCCTCTTATTCAATTATTGCTGTTACTATATGCATATAACCATATAGCATTGGATAGAAAACAAGCTATGGTTTCTAAAACCGTTCCAATTGAGTCTCTGAGTCAAACACAGGTCATTTCACAGCACTTTCCCTGAGCCTGAAAAAGATTGCAAGATGTGTATGCTCGCTTCAAAGCTCTGCCTATATATGGTCACGCCACCTATGACCCGAATGACACTTCCTACTTCTTCCTATGGGTGTTTGGAAGACGTCAGAGGAGAAATTTTTTGTTTATCTTGTACTGACGTGAAATAAGACTTATTTCTTTAGCGTGACCGACAACTTCCGGTTTCTGAGATGCGCGTTTTCAGAGGTGGCATTGTCTTTTGTTATGCTGACGTTATGGATGAAAACTATCTCCGTGTCGAAGTTTGTTTGCTACATGTGACCATATCACCGTAATGTATGTTTTTTCAATATAGTTTAATCAGATTATTAGAATTTTTTCGGGAGTTTTGCCGTGTTCCGTTCTTTGAGTTTTTTAACTTTGGGAATTGACCGTGCCAGTCGACCAGTACCCAGGCTGAATGAAGAGGGGAGGTTGCCATTGTGAATGGATTGAACGACTCATCAGGACTAAGGACACCTTGATCAACATTCTGATGAAAGACCAGCAATAGTAAGACCCAATTTACGATGTTATTTCATATATCTGTCGTGCATGTGAACTGGTCGCGCGCGTCCAGCTGGTTTTGGCTGGCCTGGTTATGCTAATTAGCGATACATTTTGTTTTCGCTATAAAACATTTAAAAAATCTGAAATATTGTTTGGATTCACCAGATGTTGGGCTTTCAATGTCTGTACGCTGTGTATTTTTTCTGAAATGTTTTAAGACAAGTAATTAGTTATATAACGTTGGTCTCTGTAATTGTTCTAGCTGCATCAGCACTATATCAGATTGCAGCTGCAATGTAGAACTGTGATTTATACCTGAAAAATGCACATTTAAAAAAAAAAAACTATGCTATACCATAAATATGTTATCAGACTGTCATCTTATAAATTTGTTTGTTGGTTTGTGGCTATCAATATCTTAGTTTAGCCGAATTGGTGATAGCACCTGATGGAGTAAGAAACTGTTGGAGTAAGAAAATGGTGTCTTTTGCTAACGTGTTTAGCTAATAGATTTACATATTTTGTCTTCCCTGTAAAACATTTAAAAAATCTGAAATGGTGGTTTTATTCACAAGATCTGTGTCTTTCATTGGGTGTCTTGGACTTGTGATTTAATGATATTTAGATGCTACTATTTAATTGTGACGCTATGCTAGCGATGCTAATCAGTGTGTGGGGGGGGGGGGGTGCTCCCGGATCCGGGTTAGGTACTCTGTAGAGGTTAAAATTGGCAAAAAAACACACATTTCTTTCCACAGGGCCGTGGGGTGGCACAGGCATGCAGCTTTAGTCCCACCCTCTTCAACATATATATCAACGAATTGGCGAGGGCACTAGAACAGTCTGCAGCACCCGGCCTCACCCTACTAGAATCTGAAGTCAAATGTCTAATGTTTGCTGATGATCTGGTGCTTCTGTCACCAACCAAGGAGGACCTACAGCAGCACCTAGATATTCTGCACAGATTCTGTCAGACCTGGGCCCTGACAGTAAATCTCAGTAAGACAAAAATAATGGTGTTCCAAAAAAAGGCCAGTCGTCATGACCACAAATACAAATTCCATCTAGTCACCGTTTCCCTAGAGCACACAAAAAAATGATACATACCTCGGCCTAAACAAACTAGGACGATACCCGCTAATTAACAAATTCCAGACAACAGCCGTTAAATTATGCAACCACCTACAGTAAAAGGAAGCGATTACCAAACCTTCCATAACAAAGCCATTACCTACAGAGAGATGAACCTGGAGAAGAGTCCCTTAAGCAAGCTGGTCCTGGGGCTCAGTTCACAAACACAAACAGACCCCACAGAGCGAAAGGACAGCAACACAATTAGATTCAACCAAATCATGAGAAAAAAAAAGAATTACTTGACACACTAGAAAGAATTAACAAAAAAACAGAGCAAACTAGAATGCTATTGGACCTTAAACAGAGAGAACACAGTGGCAGAATACCTGACCACTGTGACTGACCCAAACTTAAGGAAAGTTTTGACTATGTAGAGACTCAGTGAGCATAACCTTGCTATTGAGAAATCAGCCATAGGCAGACCTTGCTCTCAAAGGAAGACAGGCTATGTGCACACTGACACACAATGAGGTTGTCACTGAGCTGCACTTCCTAACCTCCAGCCAAATGTATGACCATATTAGAGACACATATTTCCCTCAGATTACACAGATCCACAAAGAAATTGAAAACAAACCCAATTTTTGATATAAACTCCCTTATCTACAGTGTGCATCACTGCACCAATATTTGTGACCTGTTGCCACAAGAAAAGGGCAACCAGTGAAGAACAAACACCATTGAAAATATAACCCAAATATATGTTTATTTATTTTCCCTTTTGTATTTTAACTAACTGCAAATCATTACAACACTGTGTATAGGCATAATATGACATTTGAATTGTCTTTATTCTTTTGGAACTACTGTGAGTAATTTCACTTTTGATTATTATCTACTTCACTTGTTTGGCAATGTTAACATATGTTTTCCATGCCAATAAAGCCCTTGAATTGAATTGAATTGAGAGATAGGAGACTGGAACGAGCAAACAAAAAATACAACATCGAGTCAGCTCTCTTCACTCTCCCTATCTACAGCCTGACGGATTGTGAGCCACTCTCTTTCTTTCTTTCATATTCTCTCTCTCTCTTTCTCTCACAAAGAACACATACTCCAAACAACCGTTCTCAACGAATGCTCCCTCTGTATCTCCTGTTTCTTCCTCACTCACTAATCCAAAACTTTCTCTCCCTCTCTCTCTCCTTCTCTATTTTCCTTCTGTTCAATGTTCTGAGAGTGTCCTGGTTTGTATGAGATGCAAAACGTGCCTCGTTGGAGACTCACTATGACTGCTGGACAGTGAACAACAGGCTCAAATGAGTGGACAAATTCACATTATGAGCCGCAAATGAAGCCTCCACTAACACCCCTTTCCCTCTCAACCTTCCTTCCTTTTCCCATCCAACCTTTGCTCCCCCACTTCCTACCCTCCCTGGCCCAGCCAAGGTCCTATAGCCACTCCTGAGGAATGGTTAGCTGGTGATGAACAACACAGAAGACTGACATGGAGCCAGAGACCTACTGAGTCACAGAGACTGACAGACTGACATGGAGCCAGAGACCTACAGAGTCACAGAGATTGACAGACTGACATGGAGCCAGAGGCCCACAGAGTCACAGAGATAGACAGACTGACAGACTGTATTGGAGCCAGAGACCTATGGAGTCGCAGAGACTGACAGACTGACACAGTGACATGGAGCCAGAAACCTACTGAGTCGCAGAGACTGGCAGACTGACAGACTACCATGGAGCCAGAGAACCACAGAGTCACAGAGACTGACAGATTAACATACTGCCATGGAGCCAGAGACCCACAGAGCCACAGAAATTGACAGACTGACAGACTGCCAGGGAGACAGAGACCCACAGAGTCAGAGAGACAGACACACTGACAGACTGCCATGGAGCCAGAAACCAACAGAGCCACAGAGACTGACTGACAGAATTCCAAAGAGCCAGCGACCCACAGACTCACAGAGATTGGCAAACTGACATGGAGCTAGAGACCCACAGAGTCACAGAGACTGACTGGCCTAACTGTTAGAGAGCTTGAGTGGAAGGCAATAATGCGATAAACATGTAATATTTTAATTGATGCACTAAGCATAACATATCCAGTATCTTTATAATAGTGTTAATCACCTATATTATATGAAATGTAATGATCTAAAGATCCATAAAACAAGGAAGGATAAACACAGTGGTGAATGGACAAAACCTTCTAGAGATAGTTCTCATTAAGGGACGTGAGCCAAACAATCCGAGAAAAGAGAGAGAGAGAGAGAATATCATAGCCATAGAGAATTTAACTGATCTAGCCATGGCTTTTCCCACAATCAATACCATGTAAAAGAACGAGTTAGATAGAGGACGTGGGGGAAGTCGGAGCTCAAGGATGATAGACACGTTTCCCACAAGTTCTTACCAGTTGGTAAACATTGAGGATGAAAGAGATATCATCTTTATATTTGTCCCGTTATGGCGTCTGTGAGAGCCAAGGTTTGTGATTTACTGCCACCTGCAGTTATGGAATGTTTACTCATGAGTACAGAATAATTTATTGGCTGATTCCTCCTGACGACCTGGATGGAATTATTTGATCCTCCTTTAACCAATGGGAAGTCCCACCCAGTTGACTACTTTAAAAAGTCCTCAATGGAAATGTCCATGCCAAAATGGGTTTTATCCATCCAGAGTCGTTTATCTAACTCAGGGATGGCCTACTTTGATGGTGATAGGGGGGTCACAGAAAATCTGAACTTTGCTGCAATTCTACATATTTTGCCATAGGGCGAAGAGAAGAGTTTACAATTTTATAACTCCTTTCATGCAATTCTAGTCATTTTGCCATGGGGTGGACAGAAATGTTTGCAGTCTTTAACATGATAATTGAGTAAGAGTGACTTATAAAATCAATGGAAGCCCAGTCGGTAACTTGACCATGATTACTACATTTAGTTAGCTGGCTAGAGAAATTGACCAATCTAAAAAAATCGATCTGAAATGGGCTAATTGTGTCACGATCGCCTAATGAATAATCGGACCAAGGCGCAGCGTGCTCTGAGTTCCACATCTATATTTAGGTGAAACTTTCAAAATGAAAAAAGGAAACAAACAACGAACCGTAACATCAGAGGTGCACATCCACTAACTCAAAACAAGATCCCACAAAAAAAAGAGTGGGGAAATGGCTGCCTAAATATGATCCCCAATCAGAGACAACGATAAACAGCTGCCTCTGATGGGGAACCATACCAGGTCAACATAGACATAAAACCACCGAGATGACCCACCCTAGTCACACCCTGACCTAACCAATATAGAGAATAAAAGGCTCTCTATGGTCAGGGCGTGACAAATTGACTGTCAGTGACTGACATAACAAGAGAAAACTGATGATGCACAACTACATTTCGAAATTGCAACTTGTGAATTCTACTATTTTATAGAGACTCCAACAGTAAGTTGAGTTCACAAGTATTTTGGTAAATTGATCCGTGGGCCTAAAAAAGGGGGGCCCATCACGTATTTAACTCTATGGTGGTTATGAACTCAGCATGATCCAGTGACCTACAGCACACACACACACACACACACACACACACACACACACACACACACACACACACACACACACACACACACACACACACACACACACACACACACACACACACACACACACACACACACACACACACCTAGATGGTAGGGCAAGAGGCCATAGCATAATGTCCCTGCAGCCTCTCCTCTCCTCTCTCTTCTCTTCCATCCTCTCTCCTATCTCCTCCTTCTCTTCCTCCCCTCCTTCTCTTCCTCCCCTCCTTTCCTACTCCCCTCCTCTCCTCCTCTCCTTCTCCTCTCTCTCATCCTCCTCTCCTCCTCTCCTCTCCTTCTTCTCTTCTCCCTGCAGCCTCTCCTCTCTCCTCTCTCTCCCTTCTCCTTTGCCTCCTCAACTCCTCTCCTTCTCATCTTCTCTCCTACTCCTCTCTCCTCATCCTCCCCTCCTCTCCTTCTCCTCTCCTCCTCTCCTTCACCTATTCTCCTCATCCCCTCCTCTCCTTCTCTTCTCTCCTCCTCCTCCTCCTCTTCTCTCCTCCTCCTCCTCTCCTTTTCCTCTTCTCTCCTTCTCCTCTTCTCTCCTCCTCCTCCTCCTCTCCTTCTCCTCTTCTCTCCTCCTCCTCGTCTCCTTTTCCTCTTCTCTCCTTCTCATCTTCTCTCCTCCTCCTCCTCCTCCTCCTCCTCCTCCTCTCATTCTCCTCTTCTCTCCTCCTCCTCTCCTTCTCCTCTTCTCTCCTTCTCCTCTTCTCTCCTCCTCCTCCTCTCCTCTTCTCTCCTCCTTTCCTCCTCATCTCCTCTCCTCTCCTAATACTCAGGCTAACAAATTACACCTCTGTCAGCTCCCAAAACCAAAGATGAATGAGTTAACAGAAAGAAACTCAATGACAGCACGAGGGGGGTGTATTTTATTTAACCAGGGAGGGAGAGCTTCCCATGCGACGCCAGAGAAAGCAGAGCATGGCAATTCCAGCTAATAATTGGGATGCTAATTAAGGTGAAACGGAGCTCCCACAGGACCACGGCTAGGCAGACTATAGGCTATGTAGACTACAGACTACAGCACATACCTAGACATCGCAAGGGCTATATTTTATTAAGTCACATGGAGAGAAAACAGTGTGCCTAGCACAGGAGGTTGGTGGCCCCTTCATTGGGGTGGACGGGCTCGTGTTAACGGCTGGAGCGGAATGAATAGAATGGTATCAAAAACTTCAAACAAATGGTTTCCATGTGTTTGATGCCATTCCATTCACTCCGTTCCAGACATGATGATGAGCTGTCCTCCCCTTAGCAGCCTGCTGCGGTGCTTAGTCATGTAAACATACACATGTAAACACACACACACTGTGCAAACACTTGTATACACACACACAGTACAAACACGTTCATACACAGACACAGACACACAGACACACAGACACACAGACACACAGACACACAGACACACAGACACACAGACACACAGACACACACAGACAGACAGACAGACAGACACAGACACACAGACATACAGACACACAGACACAGACACACACACACACACACACACACAGACAGACAGACAGACAGACAGACAGACAGACAGACAGACAGACTCCGCAACACATATATACACACACACACACACACACACACACACACACACACACACACACACACACACACACACACACACACACTGTGCAAACACATTTATACACACACACACTGTACAAACACATGTATACACACACACACTGTGCAAACATATTTACACACACACACACACGCACTGTACAAACACATTTATACAAGCACACACACACACCCTGCACAAACATATACTAAACACACACATGCATACACACATACTGTTCACATATATGAACATGCTATTTGAGCAGACACACACTTTGCTGTACAAACATACCTACACACACACACACACACACACACACACACACACACACACACACACACACACACACACACACACACACACACACACACACACACACACACACACACACACACACAAACACACCTACACACCTACACACAAACAAACCCCACAGAGAAATGTAATAATTTTCCCTACAGACACAGACTAAAGAGAATAATGAATCCAAGTGATGGTGCCGGTGGGTAGGTCTGCCGTCTTATCGGCTCTCAACCAATCATGCTATTTTTTACTTTTTTTGTGCGTTGTTCGTAACTTGTTTTGTACATAATTTTGATGCCAACTTCTCCTATGACAGAAAAGAGCTTCTAAACATCAGAACTGGATTTGCTCACCTCAAACTGGACGAATAGTTTTTCTTCAATGAGTCGGATGTGAGGGATATCCTGTTGACACCTGACCAGGCCCTGATCCCCATGATTTGCTGGAGAAGGAAATGGAGATTTCGACGTAAAGGATCAGGGTGCCTTGTGAGGACCAGGCGACGAGTGACTAATCTGCCCATGCCCTCCGTTCTGCTAGCTAACGTTCAATCGCTATAAAATAAATGAGACGAACTGAAAGCACGTATATCCTACCAATCGGACATTAAAAACTGTAAAATATTATGCTTCACCGAATCGTTGATGAATGACGACATTAAGAACATAGAGCTGGCGGGTTATGCACTCTATTGGCAAGACAGAACAGCAAAGACAGAATCTGGTAAGCATTTACAGTGGGGCAAAAAAGTATTTAGTCAGCCACCAATTGTGCAAGTTCTCCCACTTAAAAAGATGAGAGAGGCCTGTAATTTTCATCATAGGTACACTTCAACTATGACAGACAAAATGAGAAAAAAAATCCAGAAAATCACATTGTAGGAGTTTTAATGAATTTATTTGCAAATTATGGTGGAAAATAAGTATTTGATCAATAACAAAAGTTTACCTCAATACTTTGTTATATACCCTTTGTTGGCAATGACAGAGGTCAAACGTTTTCTGTAAGTCTTCATAAGGTTTTCACACACTGTTACTGGTATTTTGGCCCTTTTTTGGTCCTCCATGCAGATCTCCTCTAGAGCAGTGATGTTTTGGGGCTGTTGCTGGGCAACACGGACTTTCAACTCCCTCCAAAGATTTTCTATGGGGTTGAGATCTGGAGACTGGCTAGGCCACTCCAGGACCTTGAAATGCTTCTTACGAAGCCACTCCTTCGTTGCCCAGGCGGTGTGTTTGGGATCATTGTCATGCTGAAAGACCCAGCCAAGTTTCATCTTCAATGCCCTTGCTGATGGAAGGAGGTTTCCCTCAAAATCTCACGATACATGGCCCCATTCATTCTGTCCTTTACACGAATCAGTCGCCCTGGTCCCTTTGCAGAAAAACAGCCCCAAAGCATGATGTTTCCACCCCCATGCTTCACAGTAGGTATGGTGTTCTTTGGATGCAACTCAGCATTCTTTGTCCTCCAAACACGACGAGTTGAGTTTTTACCAAAAAGTTATATTTTGGTTTCATCTGACCATATGAAATTCACCCACTTCTTCTGGATCATCCAAATGCTCTCTAGCAAACTTTAGATGGGCCTGGACATGTACTGGCTTAAGCAGGGGGACACGTCTGGCACTGCAGGATTTGAGTCCCTGGCGGCGTAGTGTGTTACTGATGGTAGGCTTTGTTACTTTGGTCCCAGCTCTCTGCAGGTCATTCACTAGGTCCCCCCGTGTGGTTCTGGGATTCTTGCTCACTGTTCTTGTGATCATTTTGACCCCACGGGGTGAGATCTTGCGTGGAGCCCCAGATCGAGGGAGATTATCAGTGGTCTTGTATGTCTTTCATTTCCTAATAATTGCTCCCACAGTTGATTTCTTCAAACCAAGCTGCTTACCTATTGCAGATTCAGTCTTCCCAGCCTGGTGCAGGTCTACAATTTTGTTTCTGGTGTTCTTTGACAGCTCTTTGGTCTTGGCCATAGTGGAGTTTGGAGTGTTACTGTTTGAGGTTGTGGACAGGTGTCTTTTATACTGATAACAAGTTCAAACAGGTACCATTAATACAGGTAACGAGTGGAGGACAGAGGAGCCTCTTAAAGAAGAAGTTACAGGTCTGTGAGAGGCAGATATCTTGCTTGTTTGTAGGTGACCAAATACTTATTTTCCACCATAATTTGCAAATAAATTCATAAAAAATCCTACAATGTAATTTTCTGGAATTCTTTTTCTCATTTTGTCTGTCATGGTTGAAGTGTACCTATGATGAAAATTACAGGCCTCTCTCATCTTTTTAAGTGGGAGAACTTGCACAATTGGTGGCTGACTAAATACTTGTTTGCCCCACTGTATGTAAACAACAGCTGGTGCACGAAATCTAAGGAAGTCTCAAAGTTTTGCTCGCTTGAGGTGGAGCATATTATGATAAGCTGTAGACTTCACTATTTACCCAGAGAGTTCTCATCTGTATTTTTCATAGCTGTCTACAAACCACCACAGAGCTAGGTTGGAACTAAAACCACACTAAATGAGCTGTATTCCGCCATAAGCAAACAGGAAAACGCTCATCCCCAGGCGGCGTTCCTAGTGGCCAGTGACTTTAATGCAAAGAAACTTAAATCAATTTACCAAATGTCTATCAATATGTTAAATGTTTAACCAGAGGTAAAATAATTCTAGACCACCTTTACTCCACACAAAGAGATGCGTACAAAGCTCTCTCTCTCCCTCCATTTGGCAAATCTGTCCATAATTCTGTCCACCTGTGTCACGACTTCCGACGAAGTTGGCTGCCCTGCCTGTTCGGGCGGTGCTCGGCGGTCGTCGTCACCGTCCTACTAGCCGCCACCGATCCCTTTTTCGTTTGTCTCTTTGTTTTGTCTTATTAGTTGCACCTGTGGTTTTGTTTTCGTAAATGAGCTTCCCTATATTTAGGAGTTTGACACGCCCTTGTTTTGTGCGGGATTGTCTTTTGGTTACGTGTGTGTGTTTTGGGTATTCAAGTGTTTCTCTGCGCCCTGGATGTTTGGGCTTATCTATTTTTGTGAATAAGTAAGACAACCTTATTCCTGCTTACAAGCAAAATTAAAGCAGGAAGTATCAGTGACTAGGTCTTTAAAAAAAGTGGTCAGATGAATAAGATGCTAAACTACAGGACTGTTTTGATATCACAGACTGGAACATGTTCCGGGATTCTTCTGATGACATCGAGGAATACACCACATCAGTCACTGGCTTTATCAATAATGCATCGAGGACGTCGTACCCACAGTGACTGTACGTACATACCCCAACCAGAAGCCATGTATTACATGCAACATTTGCACTAAGCTAAAGGGTAGAGCTGCCGCTTTCAAGGAGCGGGACTCTAACCCGGAAGTTTATAATAAATCACACTATGCCCGCCGACAAAGCATCAAACAGGCAAAGCATCAAAACAAGACTAAGATCAAATCGCACTACACTGTCTCCGACGCTCGTCAGTTGTGGCAGGACTTGCAAACTATTACAGACTACAAAGGGAAGCACAGCCGAGAGCTGCCCAGTGACACGAGCCTACCAGAAGAGCTAAATAACTTCTATTTTTGCTTCGAGGCAATTAACACTGAAACACGCATGACAGCATCAGCTGTTCCAGACGATTGTGTGATCACACTCTCCGCAGCCGATGTGAGTAAGACCTTTAAACAGGTCAACATTCACAAGGCCGCTGGGCCAGACGGATTACAAGGACGTGTACTCTGAGGACATGCTGACCAACAAGCAAGTGTCTTCACTGACTTTTTCAACCTCTCCCTGTCTGAGTCTGCAATGCCAACATGTATCAACTAGACTACCATAGTCCCTATGCCCAAGAACGCTAAGGTAACCTGCCTAAATGACAACCGACCCGTAGCACTCACGTCCATAGCCATGAAATGCTTTGAAAGGCTGGTCATGGCTCACATTACACCATTATCCCAGAAACCCTAGACCCACTCCAATTTGCATACAGCACCAACAGATCAACAGATGATGCAATCTCTATTGCACTCCACACTGCCCTTTCCCACCTGGACAAAAGGAACACTTATGTGAGAATGCTTTTCATTGACTACAGCTCAGCGTTCAACACCAAAACTCATCAATAAACTAAGGACCCTGGGACTAAACAGCTCCCTCTGCAACTGGATCCTAGACTTCCTGACGGGCCGCCCCCAGGTGGTAAGGGTAGGTAACAACACATCTGCCACGCTGATCCTCAATATTGGAGCCCCTCAGTGGTGCGTGCTCAATCCCCTCCTGTACTCACTGTTCACCCACGACTGCATGGCCAGGCACGACTCAAACTCCATCATTAAGTTTGCTGATGACACAACAGTGGTAGGCCTGATCACCGACAACGATGAGACAGCCTATAGGGAGGAGGTCAGAAACCTGACCATGTGGTGCAAGGACAATAACCTCTCCCTCAACGTGATCAAGACAAAGGAGATGATTGTGGACTACATGAAAAAGGGGACAGATCAAGCCCCCATTCTCATCTACAGGGCTGTAGTGGTGCAGGAAGAGAGCTTCAAGTTCCTTGGCGTACACATCAACAACAAACTAACATGGTCCAAGCATACCAAGACAGTTGTGAAGAACGCACAACAAAACCTATACCCCCTCAGGAGACTGAAAAGATTTGTCATGGTCCTCAGATCCTCAAAATATTTGACATCTGCAACATCGAGAGCATCCTGATGGGTTGCATCATTGCCTGGTATGGCAACTGCTCGGCCTCCGACCGCAAGGCACAACAGAGGTACGGCCCAGTACACCACCGGGGCCAAGCTTCCTGCCATCCAGGATCTCTATACCAGGTGGTGTCAGATGAAGGCCCTAAAACACCCTAGCCACCCTAGTCATAGACTCTTCTCTCTGCTACCGCACGGCAAGCAGTACCGGAGCGCCAAGTCTAAGTCCAAGAGGCTTCTAAACAGCTTCTACCGCCAAGCCATAAGACTCATAAGACTCTAATCAAATGGCTACCCAGACTATTTGCACCCCCCCCCCCACGCTGCTGCTACTCTCTGTTATTATCTATGCATAGCCACTTTAACAACCCTACCTGCATGTACATAATTATCTCAATTACCTCGACACCGGTGCCCCCACACATTGACTCCTTACCGGTACCCCTTGTATATAGTCACGCTATTGTTATTTACTGCTGCTCTTTAATTATTTGTTTTTCTTATCTCTTACTTTTTTATTAATTGTATATTTCTTAGGTATTCACCAGAGATACCATCAGAGAGCAAAGAAGCCACCACAGAGTAAAGATAACACCACAGAGGTAATATACCACCACAGGGTTAATATACCACTACAGAATAAAGATACCACCACATAGTTAATATACCACTACAGAATAAAGATACCACCACATAGTTAATATACCACTACAGAATAAAGATACCACCACATAGTCAATGTACCACTACAGAATAAAGATACCACCACATAGTTAATATACCACTACAGATTAAAGATACCACCACATAGTTAATATACCACTACAGAATAAAGATACCACCACATAGTTAATATACCACTACAGATTAAAGATACCACCACATAGTTAATATACCACTGCAGATTAAAGATACCACCACATAGTTAATATACCACTACAGAATAAAGATACCACCACATAGTTAATATACCACTACAGAATAAAGATACCACCACATAGTTAATATACCACTACAGATTAAAGATACCACCACATAGTTAATATACCACTACAGAATAAAGATACCACCACATAGTCAATGTACCACCACATAGTCAATGTACCACCACATAGTCAATGTACCACCACATAGTACAGATACCACCACATAGTCAATGTACCACCACATAGTACAGATACCACCACATAGTCCATATACCACCACATAGTCAATGTACCACCACATAGTACAGACACCACCACATAGTCAATGTACCACCAAATAGTCCATATACCACCACATAGTCAATGTACCACCACATAGTCAATGTACCACCACATGGTCAATGTACCACCACATAGTCCATATACCAACACATAGTCAATGTACCACCACACAGTCAATTTACCACCACATAGCCAATGTACCACCACATAGTCCATATACCACCACATAGTCAATGTACCACCACATAGTCAATGTACCACCACATAGTCAATGTACCACCACATAGTCAATGTACCACCACATAGTCCATATACCACCACATAGTCAATGTACCACCACATTGTACAGATACCACCACATAGTCAATGTACCACCACATAGTACATATACCACCACATAGTCAATGTACCACCACATAGTCCATATACCACCACATAGTCAATGTACCACCACATAGTACAGATACCACCACATAGTCCATATACCACCACATAGTCAATGTACCACCACATAGTACATATACCACCACATAGTCAATGTACCACCACATAGTACAGATACCACCACATAGTCCATATACCACCACATAGTCAATGTACCACCACATAGTACAGATACCACCACATAGTCCATATACCACCACATAGTCAATGTACCACCACATAGTACATATACCACCACATAGTCAATGTACCACCACATAGCACAGATACCACCACATAGTCCATATACCACCACATAGTCAATGTACCACCACATAGTACAGATACCACCACATAGTCAATGTACCACTAAATAGTCCATATACCACCACATAGTCAACGTACCACCACATAGTCAATGTACCACCACATAGTCAATGTACCACCACATAGTCCATGTACCACCACATAGTCAATGTACCACCACATAGTCAATGTACCACCACATAGTCAATGTACCACCACATAGTCAATGTACTATCACATAGTCAATGTACCACCACTGAGTAAAAAAGCCAACACAGAGTAAACATACCACCACAGAGTTAAGATACCACCACAGAGTTAATATACCACCACAGAGAACAGATACCACCACATAGTCCATATACCACCACATAGTCAATGTACCACCACACAGTCAATTTATCACCACATAGTCAATGTACCACCACATAGTCCATATACCACCACATAGTCAATGTACCACCACATAGTCAATGTACCACCACATAGTCAATGTACCACCACATAGTCAATGTACCACCACATAGTCAATGTACCACCACATAGTCAGTGTACCACCACATAGTCAATGTACCACCACATAGTCCATGTACCACCACATAGTCAATGTGCCACCACATAGTCAATGTACCACCACATAGTCCATGTACCACCACATAGTCCATATACCACCACATAGTCAATGTACCACCACATAGTCCATGTACCACCACATAGTCAATGTACCACCACATAGTTAATGTACCACCACATAGTCAATGTACCACCACATAGTCCATGTACCACCACATAGTCAATGTACCCCCACATAGTCAATGTACCACCACATAGTCAATGTACCACCACATAGTCAATGTACTATCACATAGTCAATGTACCACCACATAGTCAATGTACTATCACATAGTCAATGTACCACCACTGAGTAAAAAAGCCAACACAGAGTAAACATACCTCCACAGAGAACAGATACCACCACAGAGTTAATATACCACCACAGAGAACAGATACCACCACAGAGAACAGATACCACCACATAGTCCATATACCACCACATAGTCAATGTACCACCACATAGTCCATATACCACCACATAGTCAATGGACCACCACATAGTCCATATACCACCACATAGTCAATGGACCACCACATAGTCAATGTACCACCACATAGTCAATGTACCACCACTGAGTAAAAAAGCCAACACAGAGTAAACATACCACCACAGAGTTAAGATACCACCACAGAGAACAGATACCACCACAGAGTTAAGATACCACCACAGAGAACAGATACCACCACAGAGTTAAGATACCACCACAGAGAACAGATACCACCACAGAGTTAAGATACCACCACAGAGAACAGATACCACCACAGAGTTCAGATACCACCACAGAGAACAGATACCACCACAGAGTAAAGATACCACCACAGAGAACAGATACCACCACAGAGTTAAGATACCACCACAGAGAACAGATACCACCACAGAGTTAAGATACCACCACAGAGAACAGATACCACCACAGAGTTAAGATACCACCACAGAGAACAGATACCACCACAGAGTTAAGATACCACCACAGAGAACAGATACCACCACAGAGAACAGATACCACCACAGAGTAAAGTCCCAGATCTCATTTATCAGCATAACATCAGTACCAGCCCTGCAGGGTCTTCATTGAAAGTGTGTCCCAAATGGCACTCTATTCCCTATACACTGAGTGTACAAAACATTAAGGACACCTGGTCTTTCCATGACATAGACTGACCAGGTGAATACAGGTAAAAGCTGTGATCACTTATTGATGTCACCTGTTAAATTAACTTCAATCAGTGTAGATGAAGGGGAGGAGACAGGTTAAAGAAGGATTTGTAAGCCTTGAGACAGTTGAGACATGGATTGTGTATGCGTGCCATTCATAGAGGGTGAACGGGCAAGACAAAATATTTAAGTGCCTTTGAACGGGGTATGGTAGTAGGTGCCAGGCTCACCGGTTTGTGTCAAGAACTGGGTTTTTCACATTCAACAGTTTCCTATGCGTATCAAGAATGGTCCAAAACCCAAAGGACATTCAGCCAACTTAACATAACTGTGGGAAGCATTGGAGTCAACATGGACCAGCATCCCTGTGGATCGATTTCGACATCTTGTAGAGTCTATGCCCCGACGAATTGAGGCTGTTCGGAGGGCAAAAGGTGTTCTTAATATTTGATATACCTAGTGTACAGTGCAGTGCTTTAGTATAGTGCAGACACATGGGCCCTGGTCAAGAGTAGTGCACTATATAGGGAACAGGGTCCCATTTTGGATGCATCCTAACTCCCACTGGTCAGGAAGAGGGATGGTCTGACCGATACACCACATTGGTCCAGGCTCTCACACACAGGGAGCAAACAACGTGACCTGCTGAATGGAATGTTGGCTAAAACTAATAACATCATACATACAAACAGAATGTACGTTTGATGCTTGAGGATAACACTTGATAGCATGAATTAAAACACTTTACTACCGAAATGGTCCTGGGTTCAAATAGCATAGTTTTCTTTCTAATACTTTGTTTGAGCTTGATTGATCTTCCTGGCAGAATAGAACCAATGGTGTAGCGCCCTTGCAAAACAGAGGGAGAAATGAACATCAATATTAAGGCCACTGAGCATATTCAGCAAGATCCCAGTATCAGAGAGTTCAGAATAATGCGCTCATTTAGTGTTTTAAATCCTTCTCTCTTAGTCTTTTTTCAGATGTCATAAAAAAAGCCAAAAAGCACCAATCGAGTATGACTTAATCCTCCACTAAACTTAAAAGCTTTCTCTGGGATAAAGAAGTAGCTAAATATAGAGAGAGAAGCACAACTTGGGGAATTATTCACTTGCTCAGCCATTTCATTATGCAATGGGGCGATGTCATTCACACAGTTTGAGATTTTGTCATACCGCTCTAGTACAATTAGAGACCGTCCAAACCTTTTGAAACTGTAGTATAAGTCTATTGAGAAATGCAGTCTTGGAATTGGTAGAATTATTCCAATCTAGACAAAGTCATATGGAACTGATTGATTGTTGTGCATTATTCTAATATCCATCAAACCTTGGTTTAACATTTTTCACTTGAATACACGGTTTGAAAATGGCAGATTTGGCCAATAATAAAGTGCCTTCAGAAAGTATTCATACCCCTTGACCTATTCCACATGTTATTGTGTTACAGTTTAAATTAAATTAATATTAAATAGATTTTTTGTCTCACCCATCTACACAAATTACCACATAATGAGAATGGAAAAACGTGTTTTTAAAAATGTTTGCAAATATATTGAAAATGAAATACAGAAATATCTAATTTACATACATTTTCACACCCCTGAGTCAATACTTTGTAGAAGCCCTTTTTGTGGTGATTACAGCTTTGAGTTGTGTTGGGAATGTCTGTATCAGCTTTGCACATCTGGATTTGGGGATTTTCTCCAATTCTTCCTTGCAGATTTTCTCAAGCTCTGTTAAATTAGATGGGGAGCGGCGGTGAACAACACTCTTCAAACGGTGAACAACAAACTTTCAATGGGATTCAAGTCTGGGCTTTGGCTGGGCATGTCAAGGACTTTCACATTCTTGTTCTGAAGCCATTCCAGGGTTGCTTTGGCTGACTGCTTAGGGTCATTGTCCTGTTGGAACGTAAATCTTAGCCACAGTCCAAGGTCGTTTGAACTCTGAAGCAGGTTCTCATCAAGGATTTGCCTGTATTTGGCTCAATTCTTAGATCCCTGTTTGCTTACCAGTCTCCCATTCCTTCCACTGAAAAGCATCCCTATAACATGATGCTGCCACCACCATGCTTCACGGTAGGGATGTTGTTAGATGAATGATGAGCTGTGCCTGGTTTTCTTCAGACATAGCACTTTGCATTCAGGCCAAATAGTAACATTTTTGTCTCATCAGACCACATAATTGTTTCCCTTATGCTGTCAGTCTTTCACGTGTCTTTTTTCAGACTCTGGGCGTGCTGTCATGTGCCTTTTTCTCAGGAGTGGCATTCGTATGGCCACTCTCCCATAAATACCAGATTGGTGAAGTGCTGTAGAGACTGTTGTCCTACTGGAAGGTTCTCCCATCTCAGCCAAGGAACTCTGTAGTTCTGGCAGTGGTCATTGGGTCCTGGGTTACATCCCTGACCAACGTCCTTCTTGCCCGGTTGCTCAGTTTGGTCGGAAGGCCAGCTCTAGACAAAGTCTGGTTAGTTCCATATTTTTCCATTTCCCAATGAAGGACACCCCTGTGCTCTTGGAAACGTTCAACATCCAACACTCAATATGTTTGTAACTTGTTTCAGGAAACTAGGCGTATATTACTCATAACTACTTCACAGAAGCGGCATCTGCCTTCTGGAAACTGTGAACTTTCATGTACCTTAATAACAAAGTTGTATGCCATCTGTAAATACGAATAAAATTGTTAAATTACGAGCCTAGTTGGTTTAGCTACGGAAAAAGACAGGAACCTTTCCGCTAGCGATGATTGGCTGAGATAATGGTTGGGCTGGACATGCCGAGAGATGAGTTCGGATTGGTTTGCCATGTAGCGCGCTTCTGTCTATAACATGAGCTAATCAGTATGTGTAGGTAATTCTTTCAATGCAGCTTTTAGGAAAGATATCACGTAGAAGAACTGATCGGAAAATGGCGCCAAAGGGTAGGGCTGCCATCTTATCGGCTCTTAACCAACCATGCTATTTTGTTCGTTTTTTCGCAACTTGTTTTGTACATAATGTTACTGCTACCGTCTCTTATGACCGAAAAGAGCTTCAGGACATCAGAACTGGGATTACCCACCTCAAATTGGACAAGGAGTTCTTCTTTAATGAATCAGACATGAGGGATATACTATGGACAACCGACCAGGCCCCGATCCCCGTGATTCACTGAAAAGGAAATGTAGGTTTCACGAAAAGAGATCAGGATGCCTTGTGAGGATCAGGCGACGAGTGGCTAATCTTCCCTAGCTTTCCGTTCTGCTAGCTAACGTTCAATCGCTGGAAAATAAATGGGACGAACTGAAAGCATGAATATCCCACCAAAGGGACATTAAAAACTGTAATATGTTTCACCGAGTTGTGGCTGAATGACGACATTAAGAACATACAGCTGGCGGGTTATACACGCTATCGGCAGGACAGAACAGCCGCCTCTGGTAAGACATTCAGCTTTCAGTTCGTCCCATTTAGTGGCCGCTGCCAACATACTGACTCAACTTCAGCCACTTTAATAATGGGAATTGATGGAAATTATGTAAAAATTTACCACTAGCCACTTTAATCAATGCCACTTAATATAATGTTTACATACCCTACATTACTCATCTCATAAGTATATGTATATACTGTACTCTATATCATCTTTATGTAATACATGTATCACTAGCCACTTTAAACTATGCCAATTTATGTTTACATACCCTACATTACTCATCTCATATGTATATACTGTACTCTATACCATCTACTGCATCTTGCCTATGCCGCTCTGTACCATCACTCATTCATATATCTTTATGTACATATATCTTTATCCCTTTACACTTGTGTGTATAAGGTAGTAGTTGTGGAATTGTTAGGTTAGATTACTTGTTGGTTATTACTGCATTGTCGGAACTAGAAGCACAAGCATTTTGCTACACTCGCATTAACATCTGCTAAACATGTGTATGTGACAAATACAATTTGATTTGATTTGATTTGATTTGATTTGATTTGGCATGGGGGATGGGGGTGGGACTATGCATTTATGTAAACAACAGCTGGTGCACGTTATCCAAGGAGCTCTCTCATTATAAGCTGTAGACCACACTATCTACCTAGAGAGTTTTAATCTGTACTTTTCGTAGCTGTCGACAAACTACCACAGACAGAGGCTGGCACTAAAACCGCACTCAATGAGCTGTATTCCGCCATAAGCAAACAGGAAAACGATCATCCAGAGACGGCGCTCCTAGTGGTCGGGGACTTTAATGCAGAGAATCTTAAATCAGTTTTAAATAATTTCTCTCAGCACGTTAAATGTGCAACCAGAGGGAAAAACATTCTAGACCACCTTTAATCCACACACAGAGACAAGTAAAAAGCTCTCCTCGCCCTCCGTTTGGCAAATTTGACCATAACTCTATACACCTGACTCCTGCTTACAAGCAAAGATTAAAGCAGGAAGAATAAGTGACTCGGTCTATAAACAAGTGGTCTGATGAAGCAGATGCTAAACTACAGGACTGTTTTGCTAGCACAGACTGGAAGATGTCCCTAGATTCTTCCGATGACATTGAGGAATACACCACATCAGTAACTAGCTTGAGAAATATGCGCATCGAATATGTTATCCCTACAGTGACTGCACGTACATACCCCAACCAGAAGCCATGAATGACAGGCAACATTCGCATTGAGCTAAAGGGTAGAGCTGCCGCTTTCAAGGAGTGGGACTCTAACCCGGAAGCTTATAAGAAATCCTGCTATGCCCGCCAACGAACCATCAAACAGGCAAAGCATCAATACAGGACTAAGATCGAATTGCACTACACTGTCTCTGACGCTCGTCGGATTTTGCAGGGCTTGCAAACTATTACAGACTACAAAGGGAAGCACAGCCGAGAGCTGCCCAGTGACACGAGCCTACCAGACAAGCTAAATAACTTCTATGCTCGCCTCGAGGCAAGTAACACTGAAACACACATGACAGCATCAGCTGTTCCAGACGACTGTGTGATCACGCTCTCCGCAGCCGATGTGAGTAAGACCTTTAAACAGGTCAACATTCACAAGACCGCTGGGCCAGACGGATTACCAGGACGTGTACTCTGAGGACGCGCTGACCAACAAGCAAGTGTCTTCACTGACATGTTCAACCTCTCACTGTCTGAGTCTGTAATTCAAACATGTTTCAAGCAGAACAAGAGCACTAAGGTAACCTGCCTAAATGACAACCGACCCGTAGCACTCATGTCTGTAGCCATGAAATGCATTGAAAGATTGGTCATGGCTCACATCAACACCATTATCCCAGAAACCCTAGACCCACTCCAATGTGCATACCGCACTAACAGATCCACAGATGATACAATCTCTATTGCACTCCACACTGCCCTTTCCCACCTGGAAAAAATAAACATCTACGTGAGAATGCTATTCATTGACTACAGCTCAGTATTCAACACCATAGTGACCTCAAATCTCATCACTAAGCTAAGGACCTTGGGACTAAACACCTCCCTCTGCAACTGAATCCTGGACTTCCTGACGGGCCGGCCCCAGGTGGTACGGGTAGGTAACAACACAACCGCCACGCTGATCCTCAACACAGGGGCCCCTTAGGGGTGTGTGGTCAGCCCCCTCCTGTACTCGCTGTTCACTCATTACTGCACGGCCAGGAACGACTCCAACACCATCATTAAGTTTGCTGATGACACAACAATGATAGGCCTGATCACCAAACAATGATGAGACAGCCTATAGGGAGGAGGTTAGAGACCTGACCATCTCGTGCAAGGACAACAACCTCTCCCTCAACGTGATCAAGACAAATAAGATGATTGTGGACTACAGGGAAAGAAGGACCGAGCAGGGTGAGTGCGTCAAGTTCTTTTGCGTCCACATCAACAACAAACTAACATGGTCCAAGTACACCAAGACAGTTGCGAAGAGGGCAGGACAAAACCTATTCCCCCTCAGGAGACTGAAAAGATTTGTCATGGGTCCTCAGATCCTCAAAAGGTTATACAGCTGCACCATCGACAGCATCCTGACGGTTGCATCACTGCCTGTTATGGCAACTGCTCGGCCTCCGACCGCAAGGCACTACAGAGGGTAGTGCGTACGTGCGTATGGCCCACTACATCACTGGGGACAAACTTCCTGCCATCCAGGACCAGGCAATGTCAGAGGAAGGCCCTAACAATTGTCAAAGACTCCAGCCATCCTATTCATAGACTGTACTCTCTGCTACCGCACGGTAAGTGGTAACAGAGCGCCAAGTCTAGGTCCAAGAGGCTTCTAAACAGCTTCTACCCCCAAGCCATAAGACTCCTAAATGCCCTGCTTTTATTTTGTCACACTCACAACCGTAAGCAATTTTTTGTAATTGGCTGACCATTAACATGTAAATAATAATCTTGTTGAGAGTTTATTTTCCTGTAATAATGAATACAAATGAGCTAAAGTGAAGATGTTGTCAGCTATATGATATGGTCATTATTTGAACTGGCTAGCCAGCTAACTTAACGTTCGCTAACAAGCCAGAAACTAACCAAAACATTGTTTAGAAAGTTGCTTTTAGTTGCCTGGTTCGCTAGATTGACATACACTAAATACATTTTTAAATGGGTGGGTTTATTGGTGTTAAAATACACTAGTTATGCTATTTCAGATTACCAGGCTGCTGATGTCATGCAGCCTGTAGTTTCTGTTGATACTTTTTCAAAACGACAAGTTTCATGTCGGACGACAATAGAATGTTCATGATGTCACTGCAACAACTGTTGATAGACATCAACCAGTCTTTAGTCTTGAAATCTTTGGTTGTATAGTACATGACTCACATGTGAATCCTTAACGAGATGGGTGGGGCTAAGGCTTAATATGGTGTGAACGATTCTGAATAGGTGTAGAAGAAAAGGATCTCTCCAGTACATTTAACAAAACATTCAAGGGCCATTTTCTCAAAAGTGAGGTTACACGTTTATCAACTTTCAAAGCAGAATTATTTTCCCATTGTTCCTCAACTGCAGTGTATGATATCCCATTTTCTAGCTCTAAGTCTCTACCTGTATCGAATGTAACAAATACAATTTCAAATTTTTCTACATAAGACCGAATCAAGCCGGTCGCAAATTATTTTATTTTACCTTTATTTAACTAGGCAAGTCAGTTAAGAACTAATTCTTATTTTCAATGACGGCCTAGGAACAGTGGGTTAACTGCCTTGTTCAGGGGCAGAACGACATTTTACTACCTTGTCAGCTCGAGGATTCGAACTTGCAACCTTTACTAGCCCAACGCTCTAACCACTAGGCTACCCTGCCACCCCAAATGTAAAAGAAGTCAATGGGTAGGAATAGTTTCTGAAACGTAGTGGCTCTACATGTCATACATGGGTCTGTATGGGTTTTGACTGACAGCTGTTCAGAACTTCAACACCAAGGGCAACAAGAAGTTGCCCCCATCCCTTCCGCTAATTGGGCAACTTTAGCACATTTTGTGTTGTCTGAGTGAGGGAAATGCCGTAAATTAAGATCTATTTTAAAAGATGAGACGTGGAGAATTACAGCATAATAAACACCGCTTTGATGTCATATGAGCAAGCCAAACATCTGAGTCCAAATGTGCACTTCACATTTCCAAATCCTAAAACTCATATACAGTGTCCACGTTTATGATCACTATGTTTGATGTACAGATACAAGATGACATGTCATACCGTGGTTTGTTCTGAACACAATTTGTTCATTGTGAAGAAAACTTGCTGCGGCGCAGGTACCTGAATGCATCACACCATTCTATTGGACACAAAAATGATGATCTATTTCTCTGAATTGCCTCGTGAAAGCCTAACACTGTGGGATCATATTTTATACCTTATGTTGAAAATATAACAAGCTTTCAAATCACACCCATCTGACCCAGATTGCGATTCATAATGTACAATTTTGGGGTTGCGAAAACAACAACAGTAATTGTGTGATGGCGGGGATGCAGGCTTGCTCTAGTTCCTGTTACTGAATGTACCCAGAGTATTTTCAGATTTTGTTATCAACAAATGTGGCAAAAAGTACAGTAAATGTAAAATGCACATAAAATAAACAATGTCATGTTTGGATTCAGTCTTGTTAGGTGAACTATTGTGTACTCTATTTTGGTCTAATAATTTCTCCATTATCTCCAAACTGTTACCTTTCAATTGCTACAAGGGTTATGAATATGCTTTTCACATTTCTTCTGTAAGAAACATTTAGATTTATCCCAATCCATACAGGTCAATTCGCACGAATGTAAATGGTTAACATCAGTAGTTTGTAATTCATCTCCCATGACCTGTTTAGTCCAATTAATTCATGGTGACTCACTGTATATAACCATTCACACTCTTTCACTAGGCTATAACATGCTAGGTAATAGGAGTCCAGTGAGCTGTTAGTGAAAGCATGAATGCTGAATGGAAGTGGGTGGTGAAGGTGGGGGTCAAGGTATAGTGCAATAGAGTAGACAGCAGCAGGTGACCCCTCCATTCCTCCTCATAGAGCAGATCTAATCACCACCGCTTCACCTTGACAACCACTTATTGACCCTAGAACCATGAGGCCACTGTGCTTTTGTCCGTATCCCTCCACTCCTCACAGAGGGCCATACTAAGTGACCTGGCCTCCTGGCTAGCTCTCTCCTCTCCCATAAAAACGGTACACTACCTCGGCTATTAGCGATCTGGCTGAGAGGAGTGTGTGTGTGTGTAGAGAGGAAACGGTTTCACTGTTACTCCCACACACAGGACTGTTTCCATGCAGTTGGATCTCCTGTTTCTGATAAAGCTCTGCCTTGCCAATCAGATTCTCCATGGTGAGACCAGCAGGAGAGACGGAAAACACACACACACACAGCAGCCTGCACCAACACACACACACAAACACACACACTGTAACAAACGGAACGCTGCTGCTCTGATAAACGTTTGAAACAGAAATAGAAAAATCAGTGGGAGAGCAATCATTAAACACAAATCAAGAGGGAGAGAAAACAGGAGAAGAGAAAAGAGGGAGAAAAGTGGAGAGATATGACTGAATGGTAGGAGAGAGAGTGGAGTGTTATGACTGAGTGGTAGGATAGAGAGTGGAGAGTTATGACTAAATGGTAGGCGCGAGAGTGGAGAGCTATGCCTGAATGGTAGGAGAGAGTGGAGAGTTATGACTGAATGGTCGTAGAGAGAGTGGAGAGTTATGCCTGAATTGTAGTAGAGAGAGAGTGGAGAGTTATGACTGAATGGTCGTAGAGAGAGTGGAGAGTTATGACTGAATGGTCGTAGAGAGAGTGGAGAGTTATGTCTGAATTGTAGTAGAGAGAGAGTGGAGAGTTATGACTGAATTGTAGTAGAGAGAGTGGAGAGTTATGACTGAATGGTAGGAGAGAGAGTGGAGAGTTATGACTGAATGGTAGGAGATAGAGTGGAAAGTTATGACTGACTGGTAGCAGAGAGAGAGGGTGGAGAGATATGACTGAATGGTAGGAGAGAGGTGGAGGGAAAT
The DNA here is from genome assembly GCF_029448725.1 of Salvelinus fontinalis. Taxonomy (NCBI): domain Eukaryota; kingdom Metazoa; phylum Chordata; class Actinopteri; order Salmoniformes; family Salmonidae; genus Salvelinus; species Salvelinus fontinalis. Next base: position 81,331,628 of record NC_074665.1, read on the forward strand.
GGAGAGTAAAAAATAAATGTGACACACTCAATCAGTGCACACACTGAGAACCCCTAATCAGCTATTCCAGTGATAACAGTGGCATTGAAGCAACTGTTCACACACTGTTATGAAAGTCTCTCTGCTGTCGCTCACTACCCCATTACTCCCCTCTTTCCCCCTCCTCTCCCCTCCTCTCCCCTCTAACCCCCTCTTCTCTTCTCCCCTCCCCTCCCCTCCTCTTCCCTCCCTTCCCTCCCCTCCTCACATCTCCCATCATGACTACTTCTAGCCTGTTGAACTTCAACTCAGAGCGAGAGAGAGAGAGAGAGAGAGAGAAAGAGAGAGAGAGAGAGAGAGAGAGAGAGAGAGAGAGAGAGAGAGAGAGAGAGAGGAGAGAGAGAGAGAGAGAGAGAGAGAGAGAGAGAGAGAGAGAGAGAGAGAGAGAGAGAGAGAGAGAGAGAGAGAGAGAGAGAGAGAGAGAGAGAGAGAGAGAGAGAGAGAGAGAGAGAGAGAGAGAAAGAGCTTTGGCAATATGTACACTGTTGCCTCATGCCAATAAAGCAAATTGAATTGAATTTAAAAATTGAATGAGAGGGAGAGAAAGTGAGAGAGGGAGAGAATGAAGAGAGAGAGAGAGGAAACACAACTAGGGAGTTTTTCCTAGCCACCGTGCTTCTACACCTGCATTGCTTGCTGTTTGGGGTTTTAGGCTGGGTTTCTGTACAGCACTTTGTGATATCAGTTCATGTAAGAAGGGCTTGATAAATAAATGTGACCAAATCATGAGAAAACAAAAAGATAATTAATTGACAAACTGGAAAGAATGAACAAAAAAATGAAGCAAACTAGAATGCTATTTGGCCCTAATCAGAGAGTACACAGTGGCAGAAAACCTGACCACTGTGATTGACCCAAAATTAAGGGAAGCTTTGTCTATGTACAGACTCAGTGAGCATAGCCTTGCTATTGAGAGCGGACGCCATAGGCAGTCCTGGCTCTCAAGAGAAGACAGGCTATGTGCACACTGCCCAGAAAATGATGTGGAAACTGAGCTGCACTTCCTAACCTATCTTGGCCAGGTCGCAGATGTAAATGGGAACTTGTTCTCAACTAGCTTATCTGGTTAAATGAAGGTGAAATAAAAAAATAAATAAAAAAAATCCTGTCTGTATGACCATATTAGAGACACATATTTCCCTTAGATTACACAGACCCACAAAGAACTTGTTCTCAACTGGCCAACCTGGTTATTAAATAAAGGTGAAATAAAATAAAAATAATTCAAAAACAAATACAATGTTGATAAACTCCCATATCTATTGGGTGATATACCACAGTGTGCAATCCACTGTATATAGCCATAATATGACATTTGAAATGTCTCTATTGCTTTGGAACTTTTGTGACTGTAATGTTTACGGTATATTTTTTTATTGTTTATTACAATTTTGTTAACCTGTGTGGGATAGGGGGCAGCATTTTCACGTTCGGATGAAAAGCGTGCCCAGAGTAAACTGCCTGCTATTCAGGCCCAGAAGCTAATATATGCATAGTAGTAGTAGATTTGGACACTCTGAAGTTTCTAAAACTGTTTGAATGATGTCTGTGAGTATAACATAACTCATATGGCAGGCGAAAATCTGAGAAAAATCCAACCAGGAAGTGGGAAATCTGAGGCTTGTAGTTTTTCAACTCATTGCCTTTCCAAGATACAGTGTAAATGGGATGTCAACAGTCTTTAGAGCCTTGTTTCAGGCTTCTACTGTGAAGGGGGAGAGAATAAGAGCTGTTTGACTAAGGGGTCTGGCAGAAGGCCATGAGCTAAATCATGTGTACATGAGCGAGCTCTGTTCCTTTTCATTTTTAAAGACAAAGGAATTGTCCGGTTGGAATATTATTGAAGATTTATGATAAAAACATCCTAAAGATTGATTCTATACATCGTTTGACATGTTTCTACGAACTGTAATATAACCTGTTGGACTTTTCATGTGGACTTGCCCGCGCCTCTTGAATTTGGATTTGTGAACTAAACGCTGGAACAAAAGGGAGGTATTTGGACATAAATTATGGACTTTAACCTGTTGAGGATGGGGGCGCTGTTGTGACTATTTATGCTAATCGTGTAATTTTTGAAACGGCTTCCCACAAAATCTCTATAGGAGTTGAAATTTTGTCTCTAAGTGGAACAGAGCCCATTCTACAGCAATTTCCCTGACATGGAGTCAGATTTCAGAAATTTTGGCCACTGTTCTGGAGTCAGTTAAAAGGGCACTGTTATTGCTATGACTATACGGACACTGCTTACGTCTTCCCCTGGATGCCTTTACGTGATGACGATTTGAATGGGGTCGATTGCGCGTTCACAGGCCCTATAAATAAAAAAACCCTGTAGGTAGGAGCTCCTTTGCAGCTGCGTAATGCGCGTGGAGGACATCGACCTGCTATTTTTCCAAGCGTTAGTTTAGCCTGTTATATTTTTCCGGTCATGTTCTTACTCGTTATAGGAGTTAAAAACATCATAAGGTAGTTAATTTAAAGCGTTTTATAGCAATTTATATCCGTTTAGTGCGATTTTGGGACATTTATTTCTTTAACGCTGTGAATAGCTGGGCACGCTTCCAGTTCATCCCGAACGCAGTTGGCATTTCCACATTGCAAGAGGACAGCTTTCCACCAAAAGACGATTACTCCCAAGAAAGGATCCTTTGCCCAAGATACTGATGGAAGAACAGCTCAAAGTAGGACATTTTTATTATGATAAATCGTGTTTCTGTCGAAAAATTTTAGTGGCTTAGGACGCCATGTTTTTTGACGTAGCTTCGCTTGGCGCAAACTGTATTGAAAAGTAAGGATAAATTAAAAAATGTAATTCCGCGATTGTATTAAGAATTAAATTGTCTATCAATCCCTGTCCCATCCCTATATTTTTTAGTCACGTTTATGAGTATTTATGTATAAGAGTAGATCACTGTCTAAGTGGCGCAAGGACATTTTCTGACCAGCTGAGCTACATTTCACATTGTCTAACCATGATTTTGGTGGCTAAATATAAACATTTTCGATCAAACTCTATATGGATTGTGTAATATGATGTTACAGGAGTGTCATCTGAAGAATTCTGAGAAGGTTAGTGTAAAAAATTATATATTTTGGCGATGTTGACTTTTTATCGCTCACTTTGGCTAGAATCAATGCTGGCTGCTATGTGCTATGTGCTATGCTAATATAACGATTTATTGTGTTTTCGCTGTAAGACACTTAGAAAATCTGAAATATTGTCTGTATTCACAGGATCTGTGTCTTTCGATTCGTGTTATGCTGTGTATTTTTACGAAATGTTTGATGATTAGTAAGTAGGTAAACACGTTGCTCTAAGTAGTTTTTCTATTCCATTTGTGACGGTGGGTGCAATTGTAACCTATGCCATCTACCTGAAATATGCACTTTTTTCTAACAAAACCTATCCCATACCATAAATATGTTATCAGACTGTCATCTAATGAGTTTTTTTCTTGGTTAGGGGCTATAAATATCTTAGTTTAGCCGAATTGGTGATAGCTACTGGTGTTGGTGGACAAATAAAAGATGGTGGATTATGCTAATGTGTTTTTAGGTAATAGATGTACATCTTTACATATTGTGTCTTCCCTGTAAAACATTTTAAAAATCGGACATGTTGACTGGATTCACAAGATCTGTGTCTTTCATTAGCTGTATTGGACTTTAATTTGTGAAAGTTAAATATTTTAAAAAAATATTTTTTTTGAATTTCGCGGCACTGGTTTTTCAGTGGGGGTGGGGGGGGAGTGCCGCTAGCGGCACACTCATCCTAGACAGGTTATCGAACAAAACAAACATTTATTGTCGAACTGGGATTCCTGGGAGTGCATTCTGATGAAGATCATCAAAGGTAAGTGAATATTTATAACGCTATTTCTGACTTTTACTGACTCCACAACATGGCGGGTATCTGTATGGCTTGTTTTTGTGTCTGAGCGCTGTACTCAGATTATTGCATAGTGTGCTTTTTCCGTAAAGCTTTTTTGAAATCTGACACAGCAGTTGCATTAACTTTTTATGGCTGCAGGGGCAGTATTGAGTAGCTTGGATGAAAAGGTGCCCATTGTAAACGGCCAGCTCCTCAGTCTCAGTTGCTAATATATGCATATTATTATTAGTATTGGATAGAAAACACTCAAAAGTTTCCAAAACTGTCAAAATATTGTCTGTGAGTATAACAGAACTGATATTGCAGGCGAAATCCTGAGGAAAATCCAAACAGGAAGTGGCTTCTATTTTTAAAACTCCATGTTCCATAGCCTCCCTTTGCTGGATTTAAAGGGATATGAACCAGATTCCTTTTCCTATCGCTTCCTCAAGGTGTCGACAGTCTTCAGACATAGTTTCAGGCTTTTATTTGGAAAAATGAGCCAGAACGATAACATCTCGTCAAGTGGTCACATGAGTTTTGCTCGCGCAACAGAGTTTGGACAGTCATTGTTTTTCCCTCTCCTACTGTGAAAGACATTTGCGGTTGATATATTATCGATTATATATTTTAAAAACAACCTGAGGATTGATTATAAAAAACGTTTGACATGTTTCTGTGGACATTATGGAAACTATTTGGAATTTACGTCTGCGTTGTCGTGACCGCTCTTTCCTGTGGATTTTTGAACATAACGCGCCAAACACACTGAAGTATTTTGGATATAAAAATAATCTTTATGGAACAAAAGGAACATTTGTTGTCTAACTGGGAGTCTCGTGAGTGAAAACATCCGAAGATCATCAAAGGTAAATGATTAATTTGATTGCTTTTCTGATTTTCGTGACCGAGCTACTTGATGCTAAGTGTACTTAAGGAAAATTATATCTTTAAATTCTGTGCATAACACTTGTATCTTTTATCAAAGTTTATGATGAGAATTTCTGTAAATTGATGTGACTCTCTGCAAATTCGCTGGATGTTTTCGAGGCACAACAGTACTGAACGTAACGCGCCAATGTAAACTGAAATTATTGGATATAAATATGAACTTTATCGAACAAAACATGCATGTATTGTGTAACATGAAGTCCTATGAGTGCCATCTGTTGAAGATCATCAAAGGTTAGTGATTAATTTTATCTCTATTTCTGCTTTTTGTGACTCCTCTCTTTGGCTGGAAAATGGCTGTATGTTTTTTCGGACTAGGCTCTGACCTAACATAATCATATGGTGTGCTTTCACTGTAACGCCTTTTTGAAATCGGACACGATGGGTAGATTACCAAGAATTTAAGACTAATTTGGTGTATTGCACTTGTGAATGTATGAAAGTTAAATATTTAATTAAAATATTTTTGAATTTCGCGCTCTGCCTTTTCAGCGGATGTTGTCGAGGGGTTCTGCCTTATTTATGATCTATTTCTCTTGCTTGGCAATGTAATGTAATGTAATGTAACATACACATATACACATACAATATATAAAGCCGTATGTGGACACCACTTCAAATTAGACAATTCGGGTATTTCAGCCACACCCATTGCTGAAAGGTGTATACAATCGAGCACACAGCCATGCAATCCCCATAGACATACATTGGCAGTAGAATGGCCTTACTGAAGAACCCAGTGACTTTCAACCTGGCACCGTAATAGGATGCCACCTTTCCAACAACTCAATTCGTCAAATTTCTGTCCTGCTAGAGCCGTCCCGGTCAACTGTAAGTGCTGTTATTGTGAAGTGAAAACGTCTAGGAGCCACACAAGCTCACAGAACAGGATCGGCGAGTGCTGAAGCGTGTAGATTGTAAAAATTGTCTGTCATGGGTTGCAACACTCACTACCGAGTTCTAAACTGCACTGGAAGCAACGTCAGCAACAATTCGTCATGTGAAATGGAAACATCTAGGAGCCAAGGGAGCTTCATGAAATGGGTTTCCATGGCCAAGCAGGCGCACACAAGCTTAATATCACCATGCGCAATGCCAAGCGTCGGCTGGAGTGCCATATAGTTCGCCACCATTGGACTCTGGAGCAGTGGAAACGAGTTCTCTGGAGTGATGAATCACTCTTCACTA